>NC_068572.1:17400962-17703761 GCF_025698545.1 Gossypium raimondii | reverse complement strand
AAACCTTGGCCAGAATACTCAAAATCTACAGAATTGATTGCTGGATGGTGTGATAGGTCTCCGACAAGCTTCCAATCGATCGAGCTTCCGATAATCTATAAAACAAAGGAAATGAACTACGTAAGCAACAAGTGCTTAGTAAGTTCGTATAAACCCAAAACATAACATACCATTTCATTTATACAATTCATGGAATAATCATAAGTCAATACCAATGTCATAAGCTTAGTATAAGAATATACAACATCACCAACTCACAAGTTAATATACTTTCCATGATACAAATGAATTCAACCATAAGATAAGTAGTTTCCATATGTAAACATGTCATTTAACTCATCAATATCTTCATGAGGTCATGATTCATTCCATTTGCATATTTATCATTTCATTTCCTTTTCTTACCCATTGAACCATCTAGAATTACATCAGATACTTGGGAAAGCTCACACATAGTGTGCCTTTACATATAATCGTAACATTTCCTTTACATCAATGCTCACACGAGTTGTGGGTCGAAATGTAAGCTACACGATGCTACTCATACAAGCTATGGAGAATCCACAACAATTTTAGGACCTCAGCCATCGGTAGGACATTCAAAACCAGCGCTCAAAACATGAAATCCCTAATGACATGTCATTTTTATCCTAAGAATTCTTATGGTTCAACTGGGACTTGATAGCTGTCAATTCATTATAGCATTGATACTTTTATATAATAATTCATTTATATTAAAAAACATAGTAAACATTCAATTTAGCTACATTAATATGATTACAGTTCATACGAACTTACCTCGATAATTAGAGGCGTAGTAGTTTAGTCGAGGTAATCCGAAGCTTTTGCTTTTCCTCGATCTAAGTTCGTATGTGGTTTATCTTGATCTAAATAATTTTTTTCATTCAATTAATTACTTATATAATTCAATTTAATCCATAATTCATATTTATGCAAAATTACAAATTTTTCCCTAACATTTTAACTTTTCACAATTTATTCCTTAAGCTCATAACTTAAAATCTAACCTTTTAACCTAAATCCATGTTAACCAATGTTACAAAAGACCTTGAATTAACTCATCAATACCAACATTTCACAACAAAACCTATAGATTTACACCTTTAACAATTTAATCCCTAATTCCAAAATTCATCAAAATTATTTAACAAAACATGTTTATTTTAAACAAGGATTCATAATCTATCAACTAAAATCAAAATTCATTCATAAAAATCCACGGAAAGTCCCTCAACCTTTAACAATCTTGCAAATTAATCCCCGGGATAGCTAGATTAAACTAAAACGAACTCAAAAACATAAAAATCATTAAAAACGAGACTTGAACACATACCATGTAAGTGACAAAAATTCTTGGCCGAACCCTAGCTATTCCTGTATTAAAGAATTAGTTAAGAAGAAACAAATGTGAGGAAGATGATGATTTTAGCCTATTTGTTTTTAACTTTATTTACCATTTTACCCTTTAAAAACAATCAAAATTTCAATAAAACCTTATCCATAACTATCCACTAACTCATTTAATGATCTATTTACCATTCAAGTCCTTTATTTTAAGATTTCATTGCTATTAGACCTCTTTAGCTAATAGAACTCAACTTTTACACTTTTTATGATTTAGTCCTTTTACCTAATTAACCTTTAAACATCAAAATTTCTTAACGAAATTTTAATATGACCTTAATATAATCTCGAAAACATTAAATAAATAATAAAATAATAATTTACTCATCAAAATTATGGTATTAAAACTACTATTTTTGATATCACTGAAAACGGGCTGTTACACTAAGGCTGTTGCCCCATCTTATATGGGATGGGCAAGTGGGCTTGTCTCATGTATTGAATATAATTATATGTGTTATCAGAGTTTTAAACCAACTCATATATAATTAAACCAACCCAATAAATTTTTCTATTCCCAAAATACTAATTAATTAAATTAAATTCTAATTCTATTAAAGTCATTACTACTTTATCATACTAGAATATATGAGTAAACAAATTTAATTAACTTGTTTACTAAAACCACAATGACTAATTAATTTAATTTTCACTTTTAACTTCAATTATTTATGTAGTAATTGATATGTCATAATTTGAAGCATCAAATTAGGCTCTCCATTACACTTGAAGAGCTTATTCTCAAACAATTTGGATGTCTTTCTCATGTTTTTATTTAGTTTTAGCTTTTTTCTTGAATAAGTGATTTTTTGTGATTTAAGCTATTGTTGAAACCCGAGTTGGCCAAATGCGCCATAGGGAACCTAATGAGTGGATTGAGTGTTGTAGGAAGTCGATGGTGACTCGAACATGAAGGAAACATCACCTAGAATGGGGTATCATGATATCGAAGCATGGAAGTTGTGATACCTCTAATAGTGTTGAAATGAGAAGAATTGAGGCCATCTTTAATGGTATCACGATACAAGCCATGGGTATTGAGATACCAAGGCACCCAAGGATCCTTCATTTCAAAACTATTGTGGGTATCACGATACTAGAGCCTAGATATCTCGATACCCCTGTCGAGCAGAGACAAAATATTAGTGCAAGGATAATCCTTGTCCAACATCAACACCAATCAAAATTAAACACTGAGGGGCATTTTGGTAACAAAAATTGGGTTGTAATTAGCTGAAAAGCTATCTTTTGGCTAGGAGAAATAGAGAATTTCACATTCTTCAACTTTTATCATCTTTTTAGCTTAGGGTTTAGTTACTTTATTTATCTTTTTAGGGTTTAAGCTTCAACTTTTCTTTTTTTTAGTTAAGTAGGTAGTTAGTTAGTTAAGTTTACTGTAGCTTAGTGCTAATTGCTATTTAGTACCTTAAAATTTCTTTGTATTTTCACTTTAATCCTTAATTTTAATACAACTTAGCTTTATTTTATTTTTATCTGAAAAAATCTCATGTTTTGTGCTTTTATTTACCACCATTGCTGTCATTGTTGTTTTCTTCAAGTTTTTGCAAGAATGCTTGAGTTTTTATCAACTTTCTCTTGAGTTTACTTTGATGTTTCTTTTGCTTGAATGTTGGATAATTGCTTATTTAGAAGTGGATATGAGTAGCTAAATCCTAGATGGTTGGTTGATAAAAATGTTGTTTAGTTAATTTTTGGTTTAAGGACTAAATCGTAAAATCTAAATTAAATCGAATAGGCTTTAAAACTTAGGGTTGATGCCCCTAAAGGAAAATTTAGATGAGTGAGACCGATAGGAGATCTCATCGAGCACCAATTTGATAGTCCCAAATTAGTTTGGTGAGGTCGAGAGATAAAGCAAACTAATTTGTCTAACTTGGTAAAATTAAGCCAATTTAGGAGTGCATGCGATTTAGATCCTTAATCCGAAGATTAATTAACAACATGGAAGTCAACCAACTGCTATCTATTATTAATTTATTAATTTTGTAATTTTTCTTATGTTACAATCGAGTTATTGTTAGTAATTAGGAAACAATTAGAATAATTAACCTTAATTATCGTCTGTCGTAATATTACACTCAGTGAGTAGTTAGCTAGACTCCTTAATTGCATACCAATCATTTAAGGATCACTTAATCCTTGGCTCCTATGGGTTTGATCCTTAGAATACTCGGGGTGTTCCATTGAACATTACAAATATTACAATTGACCTGTCACACTTGCAAATATTACATTATATATGATTGTTTAGTGTTGATTCTTCACCTCAGTGCTCATACACAGGTGGAAAAAGCGATCAAGTTATTGGCACCATTGCCAAGGAGCCAATGGATGATTGAGTGATTTTTATGTGATTATTGCATGCGTTTGAGGGAGATAATTAACCAAAACTAAGTCTATAGATGCAATATTTCTTCTTTGTTGTGTTTGTTTGTTATTTTATTGGAAAGTTATTTGTTGATTCGTTGGTGTTATTTTCTTTTGAAGGGGTAGCGTATGACTTGGATCAGTAACGGGATCATACCATTCGAATCAGAAATGAAAAGGATCTTAACACACACTCGAAGGGGCCAATTTCTAAGTAGGGCCCGACCTCCACCGATAGACCCATCAATTGCCAATCTTCCGATTAACAATCCGAGAGTAGAGGAATGCGCACCCACACTTCGCGAAAGAAAAATAGAGCAATACGTGTTACGAGACTACGCCATGCCAAACCTAGACGCAGTCTAAGGGAGCATTAATCGTCCTGCGATTAATGCAAAAAACTTCGAGATAAAGTCGATGATGATCCAAATGATTCAAGGGAACCTTTAATTTCGGAGGTCGATGAACGAGGATCCTAACCAACATCTTAAGCGATTCCCAACCTTATGTGATACCTTTAAGTATCACGGGGTATCCGATGACACCATATGTATTCAGTTATTCCCTCTCTTTAATTGACGATGCTTTTATGTGGTTAGACTCACAATAGATATATTTAATTAGTACGTGGGACGAGTTGGCCAATTGAATCCTAGCCAAGTATTTCCCCCTAAACAAGACCATGAATTTGTGGATGGATATCACAAACTTTCGCCAACTTGAGGGAGAGTCACTATATGAAGCATGAGAGCATTTCAAGTTAATGCTACGTAAGCGCCCCTATCATGGTTTGCAAGATTGGTTATAATTGCAAACATTTTATAATGGGTTTAATAGGAACTTGCAATCGAGTCTCAATGGGCCTTCCGCTAGGGCGTTCATGTCATAAACTTACACTAAGGGATGTCAATTAATCAAAGATATGGAAATGAACTCCAGTATGTGACCGATTGAATTATTCATATACCAGGCTAAGTAGTTGATCATAAATATGGTTGGCAATGAGGACAAGCTTCAACCAATCCTCGAGAGGCTTAAAAACCTCAAAGTTAGCTCGACTCGACCGCAAATACCCAACTAGCCCATTCTAACAAATGCAAATATAAGGCACGAAAATGAAAGTGCATGTTGGGCCAACCTTCACGACAATACTTATGCTAAGGTAAACTACCTAGGGAATGTGGGGTATAATCTGTACTCCAACACCTATAACTCGGGGTGTGAGGTCCCCCTAGTCTTAAGTGGGGAGGGAACCAAGGGGGAACCTCCAATCAATGAGTGGCTTACGTCAATGAACCTTGACCTAACCCTTCGTACCAACCCGCATAGCCATATAAGTCACCTCAATAGGTCAATAGGAAGCCCGCCTGTTGTAGTGACCCTCCTATACCCATCCGAGTGAGTAAACTTGAAGAAGGAATGCATTCGATGCAAGCGAACATGCACCAAATGCAAGGTCAATTGGACCAAATCCTTTATGTGTTGCAAAACAACGCTACATCTAGTATCCCTAGAAACACTGAGCCCAACTCAGAAAAGGAGGGAAGGAACATGCCAAGTCTATTACTCTTTGATCCAGAGTAGTAATTAAGGAACTAGTTAAACCAGTAAGTGAGGAAGAGGTAGGAGAGAAGGAAAACAACACTAACACTCATAGTGTTGGAGATAGAGTGGGAGAGAGTGTAGAAGAGAAAGTTGAACCAAAATAGCCTAAGCCTAAGGATAGGCCAACCATACCACCTAGCCAAGCACATGTACCCTTCTTGACTAGGCTAGAAGAAAGTAAGAAAAGAGAAAGCGAGGAGTCTCTAAGTTTCATCAATATGTTTAAGGCATTAAATTTTAACCTTTCTTTACTTGAACTCCTAGAAAAAATGCCCAAATATGCCAAATTCTTTTGAGAAGTGACGTCTAGAAGGAAAAAAATAAGAAGAGGGGAACAAATTGCTCTAAATGGCGAATGTAGAGTTGTAATGTCTAGGAAAGTCCCACCAAAAATCAAAGACCCAAGTAGTTTCACCATATCAATAGAGATAGGAATGGTGAACTTTGGAAAAGCCCTTTACGACCTTAGGGCTAGTATTAACCTTATGTCTCTATCAATTTATCGTAAGTTAGGGTTAGGGACCTCGTGAGTTTGCAGTTAGCTGACCGTTCATTAGTCAGTGCCAAGGGAGTCCTTAAGGACATGTTAGTTAGATTCCAACAATTCATTTTTTCAATAACCTTTATAGTGTTAGATTTTGAGGAAGTGATACAAGTCTCAAGGCCCATTCCAGGCCCATGGATGTGATGAGCTTACACTACCTCAAGGCCCAATAACAAGGTCAAAGGTCAAGCAAATAAAACCAAGATTTGATCAAAGCTATTATGTGAGGATGAATCTTTCTGATGAAATGAGGAATGATAAATGCACAGAATGGGTGAAATGTATTAAAGTTAATTCAATCAAGTTATCAATTTTCAAGTTGAAAAGATTAGTCAACTTGCGAAAATTTTTTGGATGAGATCCAGGTATTTATGGATTAATATGTATTCATAGAGTTTGAAGAACTATCTCTTAGCTTCGAAACACACTTTGAATCACACAATTTTGAGTTCGGGAACTCAAGTTATGAGCGTTTTAGTGAAGACTGCGTGGACAAAATTTTTGGAGGGGATTTTTATGAAATTTCCGTATTTCATGCTTTTAGTTCGAGTTTAAACCATATTGGGTTCATATTTTAGGTTGAATTTTTATTATATATGTATCCAATATTGTACTTATCATCTCTTATTATTTTATTATTCTGAACTTTTTGATGATTATGAAGTATTTTAAGTTATTTAGGAGTTTTATGTCAACAAGAAAATTTAGTTTAAAACTACTTCTTATTTAGGTTAATTAGAGTTCTAGTATACTTAAGAGTTTTATTTAGATTTATTTAGCTAGCCTATATAAAGGTCTTTGCATTATACACAATTCAATCAATTCATTCATTATTCACTTTGAGTTAATAAAATTCACTTTAAGTTAATAAAATTCTCTTTGAGTTTTCTTTTTAAGAATTTCTCTGACGTTTTCTTATAGAAGAGTTTTAACAATCTTTCCAGATTGTGAGAATCATTTTCAAACTTTTTCTTTCCAAGTTTTCTTTCTTGAAGGAGAAATTAGAGCCATTTGAAGGGGGTTGTAGATTCTTCTTATTTCCAAAGCTCCTTAGGACTTTTATATGCCACGTTCCATCTTTTCCATCTATCTTCTTTATTATCTTTTTTTATTATTCTAATATTTTATTTATTATTCTATTTTATTTATCTTAGTTATATATTTTAATTGCTTTCTTTAATTTTTTAATTCGTTTGCGTTTCAGGTTGTGTCAAAATCCAAGTTTCTTTCCGAATATCTAGAGACCTAAGTTAAATTCACTACTTGGACAAACTTACGATTATGTTCCGCACTCATCTATATTAGGAAGACTTGGAGATACCAATTCAATTAGGGAGACCATTTCTGTTGACCTTTAGAGCCACCATCGATGTAGGAAAAGGGGAATTGACTATGGAGATTGATGGGGAGGTAAAAGTCTTTAGGTTTGTCGATTCTGACAACAGCTCTAAGGAAATGTCACCGTCTCTGAGGTACGAGTGCAAAGCCACTAATCTGTCATTTTGTCATGCTAGTAACCTTGCAACTTGTGTGAAGTGGTGTGAAATTGCAAGGCTAAAATCAACCCCAAGAAGGATTAGAAATCTTAATAAAGTTATGAGATCTTGGCGATCCTCGAGTGGCCTCCGTCAAGCGAAGAACAAGAGGCACATCAAAGTGTAGAAGACGCTGAGCAAACATCACTTTGATTACATAACAGATCACCCTGAAGATTATTTGAAATCCACCCTTAGGCAATTAAATTGAACTTGTAAATAATTGAATGATTCAAGCATAGACTCCGTTTAATTTTTCTGTTTAGTGTAGGTTTTAAAATTGCTGCATGTTGAATTTTATGATTTTGTAGGTTAAATTTTTGTGTAGTTGGGAGTTAGGTTGAAAAATTAGGAAATTTCTTAGTACCATAAAGTGGTATCATGGTACCCCGGGTAGTTTCGAGGGAAGGCCAAAACTCTCTTGGATATCGCAATACTGACCCCTAAATATCGCGATATCCCGAGTAGTTTCAAAATAAAATTTTGGCCTTACCATACAGTGGTATTGTGATACCAATCCCTTAGTATCGTGATACCCTATACATTTTTAAAATTTGAAGTTAAAAAATTTCAAGGATATTGCGATACCCAACCTCAGTATCACGATACCCCTATTGGGTTTTGCAAAATACTTGTTTTGGGTATTGCAACCCATGTGTTTTCATCAGTAAAACCCCAAAACCCCAAAAAGTCCCCACATATTCCTCATTTGCAAACCCTAACCCTCTTTAAACATCTTTCTTTCTATTTTCCTCTTAATTTTCTCTCTAATATTTTCATCTTTTTGCTTTGGCTTCGTTAGTTTTTATTTTTTCTCTTCTAGTTTTCAAGTTTCTTCCATTAGTTTGGGAACGAAAACACCGCAACGAAGTAAACCGTGTAGTCTCCAACATCATCAATCACTTACGATTTAAAGTTCCTACTATCTTATTCTCTCTTATTCTTTCTAGTTCAGTTTCATGGGTGGTGGAGTTGCCAATTATGCTCCGCCTAGGGCAGTGGAATTACTCGGTCGATTCCGTCACCACCCTCGCTTTACAACATAAAATCGTAATTAGGTGGGGGAAATAAATACTGACCTTCCATCCACCACACATTTCCTCATCTCCTTGAGAATCCATGTTCCTAGGCAGATTCGCTTATGCTATAATATTGAAAACAACAATATAACTTGAAAGATGTTAACCATGTTAGTATTAAGTATAGGGCTAATTCGGGTGCAAATGAATTGTATCCATCTTTTGGCTAGTGGGAACATAATTACTTGATTGAAAGATAAAAGAAAATTATTGTACGGTTCCCTTTTCCATTCTCTCATATTTTCAATAAAATAGGCTAAAAAGGCATCCATATCGACATTACGATAAATTTGTAAATTCGTTTCCTCAATTTCATCATTTTTGTAAAATAAGACACCATAATAGTCACAAATTTATCTAGGGGAGATGTTAATTCCCTTATTGCGGACAATCACCCAAGCGATAGTACAATATTTTAAGTTGGATTAAAACTCCAAAACAAAAGGAATTATTGCGGGTGCTTTTGGCAGCAGACAAAAATTTTGCCCTCACCCGTGTAACTCTCTGAGTAGGGTCACACAGCCAAGTCACACTCCTGTGTGCCAAGCCGTGTAACTCTTGAAATAGCTTCACACGCCCGTGTGTCAGGCCGTGTAACTCTCGAAATAGCTCCACACGTCCGTGTGCTATGCCATGTAATAGCCTAACTTGAATGCAATAAAACGTACAGGGGACACATGACCGTATCGCCAAGCCGTGTGTCACACACGACTGAGTTACATGCACGTGTCTCAGGCCATGTGGACATGAATTTGGCCAAAAACAAGCCATTTTCTACTCCAATTCATGCATACATTTATAGGCCTTTTTGAACCCATAAAAAAGACATCAAAACATGACCAAAACCTATATGAAATAACCAATTCAATAATCCAAGATCATTCAACCAATATGCCGTACAAGGCACCTCAAACCCATTCATTCACAACTTCCTTAAACATACCTATATTTGATCACATTTCCATCATTAAACATAATTCAACTTCTAACATATCATGACAAAAATGTGACCACAAACACTTCATCACAATCATACCATTTGAGTCATAACATTCATGCATCAAAGTATCAAAATGACACAATCCAACCAACATCAAATGGTACCAAAAAAAACTTATACATGCCAAAAACATCATTTAAACATTAAACTAAACATCATTATAAGTCCACCTATACGTGCCATTATAACCTTGGCCAAAACATCAAAAACTACCAATATTTATTCTGGATAGTGTGATAGATCTCTGACAAGCTTCCAAACCGATCGAGCTTCCAATTATCTATAAAACATAGGAAGGAAAACTACGTAATCACATAATGCTTAATAAGTTCGTAGAACATGAAATATAGTTTACCATTTTACCTAAACAACATTAAGTATAAGTAAAATGTAATCTAACCACAAGCTTGGCACAAGCTAGTGCATTCATACATAATTCACTTGAATTAAACATATGATAATTTATTCTTCATTTTCATGAACATAAGCATATTTCCATTAGAAACTTACCATTTCAATCCTTTTCATTACCCGTGGAACCATTTAGAATATCATCGGATACTCGGGAAAGCTTACACGAAGTGTGCTTAAACATCTAACCATAACATCTCCTTTACATCATTGCTCACATGAGCTGTGAAATAGGCTTGCTCACAAGAGCTGTGGGTTGGAATGTAGGCTACACGATGCTACTCACACAAACAGTGGAGTATCCACAACAAATCCAGGACCTCAGGCATCGGTAGGACATTCAAGACCAACACCCGACACATGAAATCCCTAATGACATGTCATTTGTATCCTACGACATCCTAAGGTTCAACCGAGACTCATTAACCGTCATGGAATTTCTTCAAATACATTGATTAATAACATTATAAATACATAATAACATACAATTGAATAACATAAACATATTAATCCGTACATACGAACTTACCTCGATGATTAGAGTGTAAAAATGAAGTCGATTAATCCGAGGCTTTCGCTTTTCCCTGATCTAAATCCGTACAAGGTCTATCTTGATCTAAATAGACAAATTCAATCTATTTAATACTTATATTATTCAATTTAGTCCATATTTCATTTTTTTAAATTACTATTTTTTCCTAACATTTTAACTTTTTACAATGTAGTCCTTAAGCTCATAAATTGAAATTTAAACATTTTAATCCTCTTCTCATGCTAGCCGAATTCTCTAGAGACATAAATCAATCCATACAAATAATCATTTCAAAAATTTACCATGAAATTTTATCATTTTTACAAATAAGTCCCTAAATACTATTTTCATCAAAAATCACTTTACAAAACTTGTTTATTTATCAACAAGGACTCATAATCTTTCATTAAGCATCAAGAATCACACAAGAGTATTCATGAAACAACTTTAAATCTTTAACAATTTTGCAAATTGATCATCGAGCTAACTAGATTAAGCTACAACAACTTCAAAAATATAGAAATCATTAAAAACGTGATCAAAAATCACTTACATGCAATGAGAAAGCTTGGCCGAACCTTCAAGATTGAGCATGCAAACATCAAAATTTCTTAATGAAATTTTAATACAACCTTAATAACATCCCATAGACATTAAAATAATAATTTACTCATCGAATTTGTGGACCCAAAACCACTATTCTGATTTCACTGAAAATAAGTTGTTACAAGAATGACTTGTTGACCAACTTAAAACACACGGGGATGGATGTACTTGTTATGTCATCTCTTTAGTTTTTTTTTGAAGATCTTGGAATTCTCGTAAGAGAACATTCTCATTTCTTCTAACTCACTGAGCTGTAACATCTGTTTATCTCCAACGGACTTCAAATCTAGATTGAGTAGTTTAAAGATCCAATAAGTTTTATGCTCAAGTTCGAGTGGAAAATGGAAGGCTTTGCCATATACTAACCTGTAGGTAGACATCCCTAAGGATTCTTAAATGTTGTTCGATAGGCACATAGAGCTTCAGCAAGTCTTCTGAACCAATCTCTCCGATTTGGACGCATTACTTTCTCAAGTATGCCCTTTATTTCTTTATTAGCATATTCAAATTGGCCATTTGTTTGGTGATGGTAAGTTGTAGCTACTTTATGCTTCACATTATATTTTTCTAACAACCACTTTAGTCATTTACTCACAAAATGGGATCCTTCATCGTTGCTTATAGCTCTTGGAGTCCTGAATCTCGTAAATATATGCTTTTGTAGAAACTGCATTACTACCTTGGCATCATTAGTCAGATATGTCTTGGCCTCCACCCATTTGGATACATAGTCAATTTCTACCAAGATATACCTATTACCATAAAAAAAAGGACTTAGAAAGTCAATACCCCAAACATCAAATAACTCTATCTCGAGAATGTTGGTAAGTGTCATCTCATTCCTCCTGGATACATTTCCAACTTGTTGGCACCGATTGCAATCTTTCACATAGGCATATGCATCTTTAAATAGAGTTGGCCAAAAGAAACTGGCTTGCAATACATTAGCTGCAGTGTGTGATCCTCCAAAATGTCCCACACTCGGGGATAAATAGACAGTGGTACAGAATATTGGCTACTTCAATTTACACACCTTCTGATCATCTGGTTTGCACATTACTTAAACAAATATGATTCCTCCCAAAATAATATCCCGCATCATGAAGGAATTTCCTCCTTTGCTTATATTTCATTTCGGATGGCATTAAACCACTGGTTAAAAAGTTAGCATAATCAGTAATCCAAGGAACATTTTGGACATGACTTACCTCAAAGATGAGTTTATCTGAAAAGTGCCCATTAATAGGAACAGATGTGTCTTCTTATTGTTCCAATTTGGAGAGATGGTTTGCCACTTGGTTCTCTACTTTTTTCCTATCCTGAATCATCAGATCAAATTCCTAGAGCAACAAAACCCACCAAATCAATCTTGGTTTTGCACCTCTCTTTGAAAGCAGATATTTAATGGCCGAGTGATCAGTATAAACTTTCACCTTAGTACCTACAAGATATGAACAAAAATTGTCAAATGCGAAAACAATAGCAAGTAGTTCTTTTTCTGTTACTATATAGTTTAATTGTGCTCCCGTCAAGGTTTGGCTTGTATAGTAGATAGGGTGGAAAATCTTATAACTCCATTGTCCCAATAAAACTCCTATTACATAGTCACTTGCGTCACACATTAACTCAAATAGTGAACTCCAATCTAGGGTAATGATGATTGGTGCTAAAATTAATCATTTCTTCAACTCCTAAAAAGCTTTTAAACAATCATCATCAAAATTGAACATTGAGTCTTTCTCTAATAATTTGTAGGGTGATTTGGAGATTTTGGAGATTTTGGAGAAATCTTTAATGAATCTTCGGTAAAACCCAGCATGTCTCAAAAAACTCCTAATGCCCTTTACAAACACTGGTGGTAGGAGTTTCTCGATAACATCTATCTTCTCCTTATCAACTTCTATTCCTTGTCTCGTGATTCTGTGACTCAAAATGATGCCCTCCCTTACCATGAAATGACATTTCTCCCAGTTAAGGATGACGTTCGTCTCTTCGCATCGTGCAATTACTTTGGCCAAATCATCTAAACAATCATCATAAGAGTCTCCAAACACAAGAAAGTCATTCATAAACACTTCCAAAAATTTTCAACCATGCCAGTGGATATAGCTATCATACACCTCTAAAAGGTCGCAAGTTATACAAACCAAAAGGCATAAACCTGAAAGCAAACATACCATATGGGCATGTAAAGTTTTCTTATGTTGATCTTTTGAGGCTACAATGATCTACTTGTATCCTGAATATCCATCTAGGAAATAGTAATAATTGTGTCCTACAAGTCTATCTAGCATTTGACCTGAAAATGGAAATGGAGAATGATCCTTCTGAGTTACCTTATATAACTTACGATAGTCAATACAAATCATTCAACCTCTAACTGTCCTAGTTGGAATCGACTCATTATTCTCATTCTTTACAATCGTAACACCTCCCTTCTTTAACACAAATTGAATTGGACTCACCTAGGAGCTATCTGAGATGGGGTAAATGGTTCTCGTATCTAACAACTTGATAATCTCATTCTTGATCACCTCTTTCATAACTGGGATTAGCCTTATTTGACCATCAATAATGCCTCTTTCGCCTTATTCTAGTATGATCTTGTGCATACACAGGAATAGACTTATACCTCAGATATCAATTATCGTCCAACCGATTGTCTTCTTGAATTTCTTCAAGACATTAATTAATTCCTTTTCCTGACTCTTGGTTAGTTCAACTGAAATAATCATAGGTAAAGTAGAATAGTTACTCTAAAAAACATATTTAAGGTGAGAAGGAAGTACCTTTAACTCCATTTTGAACGGTTCTCCAGTTGAAGCTTTCAACTGCTTATACTCACGAGGTTTCAAATCCAATGGTTCAAAATAGGGTTGTGAAGTGAATCCCTTCAATTCAGCTTCCAACTCAACATGATTTCCATCATCTTCATCGTCACTTAACACATCTGGTGCTAAGAGTTGTTCCAATGAATCACCCACAGGAACTAACAATTCCATCTCATCCATAGCAGAACATTCTTCTCCTACATTAGGGTATCTCATAGCTTTGAAAACGTTAAAGGTTACCTAATCATCTTAGACTCACATGGTAAGTTCTCCCTTTTGAACAGCGATCATTGTTCTTCTAATTTCTAAAAAATGTCTTTCTAAGATTATAGGGAATTCTATATCTTCTTCAAAATATAAAATAAGAAATTCAACAGGAAAAATAAATTTATCAACACACACAGAATGTCTTCAATTTTTCCTTCAGGACGTGCTATAGATCGATCTACTAACTGAAGTGCTATTGTTGTCGATCTGACTTCACCAATTCTCAGTTGTCTAAACACAGACATGGGCATCAAATTTATACTTACTCTTAAATCACATAAATCCATACAATAATATGAATTATTGATGTTACATGGTATGGTAAAGCTTCCAGGATCTTTCATCTTCGGTGGCAACTTATTTTGCAGGAATGCACTGCATTCCTTGGTCAAGGCCACTATCTAAAACTCTCCTAACCATCTCTTCTTGGGAAGGATATCTTTCATGAATTTTACATCATTTGGCATATATTCCAGATCCTCTACCAACGGGATGTTCATATGTAATTGCTTAAGTACATCTAAGAATTTCTTAAATTGTACCTCTTGTTGTTGCTTCTAGAATATTTGTAGATAAGGAGGTGGTAGAGCTTTAACCTTAATTGGGTAGCTTATCGGAGGTAGTGTTGGTTCTGCATTCACCATAGTGCTGATTCTTTAAGACTACTCTGTTGCGATTGCACCTTAGTAGGGGTCATAGGAATAGGACTCTGCACTATAGAAGTTTCAACTTTTGATTGAACTTCCTTCTAATTTTGGACAACAACAAGCTCACCTTTAGTTTCAATAGTTTTTTGTTCCAACACCTTTCTGCTCCTCAAAGTGATAGTTTTACATTGCTTTTTGCCTATACTTATGGGATTCTCCGTATCACTTGGCAAAGCACCCTAAGGTTGGTTTCTTAGCTCATTGGCTAACTGTCCCATCTGGCTCTCTAGATTCTTTAGATTCGAATCATTCTTAGCCATATATGCTTTCAGTAAGTTCCCCAAACTTTTTGAAGACACAATTGGCTTAGGTTTCTGTATTTGTTGAGAAAAAGCTAGCAAATAATTTGAACGCGAAGGCATATAGGAATTAACTAAGCCAGTCCCTTGATTACTCTAGGAGAAACTGGGATGATTTCACCATTAAGGGTTGTAATGATTTGATTGTGGACCTGGACCATTCCTATTTTGATGTTATTTTTCCACATAGTAGATAGATTTTAGGTTTGATGGGCAATCCTCAAATGTATGACCATCTCCACAGTATACACACAATCTATCAAACTGACTTGGTTGTTGACCTGTCATGTTAGTGTTGCAATTATTGGTAGTAATATTTTTAAGTATAGAAGTCATAGTAGATACCTGAGATACTAAAGACATAAGAGCATCGACTTTATGAACTCATTCTACTCTTCCTCCTGTGGCTGCTCGATTGGTCAACCACTAGTAATTATTACTTGAAATTCTTTCAAGAATCTCATATGCCTCATTGTATGACTTTGAAAGAAAAGTTTCATTAGCTAAAGCATCTACCACCATTCTTGTGTGATCGTTGAGACTATTGTAAAAGGTCTCCAATTGGATGCAGTAAGGAAAACCATGATGAGGCATTTTTGTAATAATTTGTTAGATTATTCTCATGCCTTATACAAGGACTCATCATCAAATTGCTGAAATGTGGTAATTTCATTTCTGAGTGAAATGTGGTAATTTCATTTCTGAGCTTAGCATTCTTACTTGGTGGAAAATACTTTATCAGAAAATGTTTCACCAATTCTTGCCATATAGATACGGAATCGGGCGGTAAGGAATTCAACCATGCTCATGCATGATCTCGCAACGAATATAGGAATAACTTCAATCTTAGGACATCTTCAGATACTCTGGGTAACTTGAAAGAATCACTTACTTCCATAAATAAGCGTAGGTGCAAATGCGAATCTTCAGCAGGCATCCCATTAAATTGTCCCATTATTTGCAACATCTGGAACATTACTTGGTTTAACTAGAACTGATAGGCCTCAATCTTAGGTCTTAAAATACTTGGATTGAGTTCATTGAATAAGGGCACAGCGTACTGCCGAATACCTCAATCTCTGCCATTAGCAACAAGGATCGTATTCCAAGTATTACAGGTTGAGTCTTCTCTTGGATTTTCATTTATCTCTTCGACTTGTCTTTGGTCTGATCATTCCCTTATTCTTTACCTAAAAGTACATTCAATTTTTGGATTAATTGGCAATATATCGATAACGCAGTCTATGTTCAAAAACCCTGAAAAATCACAAAATTAATAAAGTTAAAATTAGCAAGAAACAAAATTAAAAAAAACTACATCACAAAAAATTGAAAAAAGTATAGTCCCCAACAATGATGCCAAAAATTTGTGTTGCATGATTACGTGCAAGTGTACACGGTCGTACAAGTAATAAGTAGTAAGTAAAGAGTTATCGTCTCCATAGGAACTATTGTGTAAATTATTTTCAAAGTCAACTATAATACAATTTGGAAAAAAAACAAATAAAAGATAATATTGTTGAGAGTCAAAATTAAAATAAGGATGTAGTCAGTTTTCAAATACCCACAAAATAAAACAACACATTTTGCAAAAAAATAATCACAACCGAAAGATTAAACACAAGATTTAATAAAACATAACATGAATAGACTAGAACAAGTATTTCACTTAAGAAGAGTTTATGGTCAATTATAAAAGAATATTACAAATGGATCTTGGCAATATGAAAATTCATTAAACCCAATTTCAATCAAGGCATAGGCTTCTCTCAAAATCTTATTATGTCCCTAAGGCATAGGCATAGGCATTTTATATAGTTTATGCATACAATAATCATCTTTCAATATCGACATGATATGCATCATTTAGGTCTTTTATCTATTAACCATTACCTCTTCTCAAATTAAATAGTTAATTCTTTCACCTACAAATGTTGGCCTTACATTTACAAGTTTTAACATGAATTAAATCTAAAAGAATGAAACAATCATTTGCACAAAATATTCAAAATACAAAAACCAATTAACTTAAATCATGATTCATACTTATTCAGAATAAACAAAATTAAGTCTTGCAATATTAAATTGAAAACATTAAGATGAGATGCAAACATGTCTTTCAACATTAGAAAACATCAATTAACAATAAAGAGAAAGGGAGGAAGAGTAGCCAAGGGGGGTTATCCATGGCCAATTCACTATAAGAAAAGAAAATAACTTAACTGCAAGGGGTTATCTGCGACTTCTCCTTGCGGCTTCTCATGGTGGCTCTCCTCCTTGTCTTTATGCCAAATCATTAATAAGCTCTCAAGTTACTCTCTCTGATTTCTCTCATTTTTGGTAAGTGAATTGCCTTATTTTGTGGCAAGCTAAAAGTTTAGCAAGCCATAAGGAAACAAGAATACTCAAAGCTTTTCTCTGAAAATTGATGAGGAACTGGGTGTTCAATGGTGTGTTTGATGAATTAAATGAAGCTTCCTTTTATAGCCTTCTAAGGCCCAACGTCCCTTGCTATTTTTAGCAAGGAAATCCTTGCTTCTCTCTCCCTTGATTGTCGTCCCTTGATATGAGGAAGATTGGGTGGTGGCTTGGCAATGAAGTTGACTTATTTTCCTCCTTTTATGGTTGACCTTTGAATGGTAAAAGGGGAGTGGTTTTAACTGCTATTTTTAGTAAGAAAGTGGGACGATTTTGAGGCTTGATCCAAGGGGAAAAGTTGCTAATTTTATTTGATGGATAATGGGGTCAACTTTGCTATTTTTGTGAGATGAATTATCGGTTATGAACTGCTAATTTTAGCAATGGATATTGTCATCTTTAATCCATGGAAAAGTGGGTAAATGGAACAATTTTGGGCCTTCAATTAAACAATTCTAGGCCTTCATGTAGTTGAGCCTGGAATAAAGTCATTTTGAAGCTCATATGTCTGCATCTGGATCTTTCCATCTATATTTGTCTAAGCCCAAAAACAACCAAAATATTGTCATACTTTCCCTTAGCCCAATTATTCCCAAAAATAGTAAAATAACATACATTTAACATAAATTTCACTAAATTAACACATTCCCGTGAAAATTATAAAATATCATAAAATTAAGTGTAAAACCACATAAAGTGTTATTTATTTACTAGGAATTAGCATAAATTGTATATAAAAGAGTGTTGAAATATCTATATATTTTAGAGTTTACAGTGTAGAATTCCGTCAAGGCTATGTTACATACAGGAATCCGCATGAAAGGGCAGTCAAGAATGAGTTCTCTTTGGTAAATTGTTGCGATGTACAAAACCAAAAGTATGAGCTATCTGTTTATGTGAGACAATAGATAAAATATATGATAATCTGTCATGGATTTTCATTTGTATGAATCCGTAAATAGGGGATTCACCTTTAAGAATCTGCCTATAGGATATCAATTCAAGAGATATCTATTATGATTGAGTTACCTACTGGTGCGTAGCGGATGCAGGACAAGTCAAACTGATAGATCCGTCCACCTGATAGAGAGGAGTAGACTTTCCTTATTAATCTGAAATGGGTCTTCACAACGAATCTGCTAGCATGTTTTCGAAAACATAAATCTTTAAGGATAGTATTACGAGCTTGAGTCTGTTAGGACGTGTTGCGTATAGTAATCCACAACAGGGACTATCCACCAAGATCAACCTGATGTGTTTTTTGTGAAAGATGTGTTATGGAAATTATTAACGGAATGTCCTTAATAAGATCAAGTATGTATCTACTAGGATTTCCTCTCGAGGATATAGATGCTAAAAAACCCGCAATGGCATCTAGCGATTAGACGTTATGAATTTGTATGTCGGATGCGAAAACAAGAGTTGGTCATTAAGGATGTTGTGCCAAGAAAAAGTAAGCTAGGTTGTGTTATGTAAACACTACGCCAATAGGAACGGTGTTTTTTCCTTATTTAGATAGGTCGAACAAGAACGTCAAAAGTGGTTGCATTGTGTTATTAAGGTATGAGGAATTCACTAAGTTCTTTAGAAATTACTTATGTGTTATATTGTTCATAGATAATAAGAAAGAACTGGAGAGCACGTGAGGGGACTACGCCAAAAACTGTCGTGCTCTTTCAAACTTCTTCCTAATTTAATGTGCATACAACAGGGCAGCCCATAGGCGAAGTCCCAAGGTTAGACATAAGTTGTATCTATCTAGGGCTTTAGAATATATATTTTGTTATTTACAATTAGCTAATTGTATGTTTAAAGCTACTTGTATAAACTTTGCGAACCATAAATAGCTATAAAAACTATTTTACTAAAGTTCAAATATAGTTAAGTTTTAAATGTCTACATCTCCATATTATTTGTACTATGTGATTGTGAGTGATAGTATTATGATAGGAAGTAGTTAGATAAATTCGAAACTTGAGTGTAGCACATTGTAGCCCAGACTCGACGATTGGGTCAGGTATGGGGTGTAACATCTAACTTGTCCCCAGAATTTATAGGGCATATTCTAGTATACCAGAATTTCTAATGTTGGGGCCAATACACACCAATTTTATTGATGCATGACCCTATTGATAATTTTATTGTTTAAATATACCAAAAATCTCTTTAATCTTTTTAATTTTAAAAATTGTTTTAGAATTTAAAATTTTAAAATAAAATAATATTTTTTATTCTTTAAAAGAAATTTAAACAATTAAAATTAGACTTGTCCAAGAATTCTATAAATGTGTTATTTTGAATAAGTTTTTTTATATAAGATCATGTTAATTATAAACTTCAAAAATATTTTATGTAAATTCAATTATAAATTATATAAAATATCAAGAACCAATAATATTTAATTAATGATTCAAAACCGAATCGATTGATTAAATTTAATATATAAAATTTTACGTAAAATGGACTGTGATTGGAAAAATATAAAGGTATCACATTAGATATTTGATTATCGCGTTAGAAATATTGTAATCTATTAGAAATTTTGTTATCATTAACAATTTTGGTATCTCTTTAGAAAAATTGGTACCATAATAGAGTTTTTGTATCACATTGCAAATTTTGGTATCGATTACAAATTTAGGTATTCTTGTTAGAAATATTAGTATATGTTATAAATATTGGTATTGCTTTAAAAATATTGGTATCGCATCATATTAGAAATTTTGTATACCAAATTTTTGGTTTTGCATTAGAGATATGGTAAATTATATCAATAGTCACCCAACTATTAACGTGTTTTTGTTTTGGTCTTTCGAGTTTAAAATTTTATAGTTTAGTCACTAACATTATCAAATTTCATATTTTGGTCACTCATCCATTAAACAACTAACGAAGTCTTGATGTGGTCTTTTTCATTAATATAATAACAAATTTAGCCTCCAATGTTTAAAGATTCTATCAATTTGGTCCTAATTCTAAAAAATTTCAACAAATTTAACCTTCAACCTTCAATTTTATACATTATGTCAATTTAGCCTTAATTCTTAAAAATTAAAAATTGAAAAATAAAAATTATTTAAATGTTAATTTTCAATAAAATATATAAGATTTTATAAAAAAATACTTAAAAAATTATAAATAAATTAATTTCTATTTCTTTTCATTTTCTTATATCACATTTATTTATTAAAATGATATTTTTGTAAAAAAAACAATTTAAGGAAAAAAAAACATGAAGAAGATTTAAGCAAATTCAATTTTTTCCCTTTTTTCAACACTAACGACCATCATGTTCATGTTGGGTCAAAAGCTTCAACTTAAGGTCGAAAAGGTTAAGAATCAATGCATTTAGGTTGTTGCCAAAAACGAGTTTGTTGGGTTTAAGGTTGTGCTTGAGGGTTGGCATATTAGGGATATATAGGTGAGTATGAGATCTTAGAGACCCAGTAGGTGGAAGACCTTACCGACAGCTCCACAATCACTTCTTAGTTTGATGGCATGATGACGGAGGATATGAAAATTGAGGAGTTCGAAGGGTTATTGGTGTCGATGGTCATCAGTGAAGATTGTGCCTAGTGCTTGACAATTTTGGCGAGGACTAGGGAACATGACCACATGTATAATAAATAAATTATTAAAAAAAACTAAAAAAAAGTTTGAATCTAATTTAAGTCTTCATTGTAGGTTTTTTAAAAAATATTTTTTATTTATAAAAATATTATTTTAATAAATAAATTTCATGTTAGAAAAATAGAAAATTAGGTATTCATTTATTTATAATTTTGTATGTATTTTATTAAATCTTATGCATTTTATCAAAAGATGAATTTTAAATATATTTTTATTTTTAAAAAATTAAGAATCAAAACTAAATTGATATAATGTGTAAAGTTGAGGGTTAAATTTATTGAAATTTTTAGAATTAGGATCAAATCGATAGAATCTGTAAACACTGGAGGGTTAAATTTATTATTATGCCAATGAAAAACAACCACGTCAGCAGGTTTAACGAATGCTTGACCAAAATATTAAATTTCAATCATGTTAGTAACTAAAATAAAAAATTTAAACCTCAGTGACCAAAATAAAAATACTAATAATTGGGTAATTATTTATATAGTTTACCTTTAGAAATATTGGTATCCCAATAAAAATTTTGGAAGCTTATGAAGATTTTGAAATTTCTAACTATATAAAAAAATTCTAACACAATACCAATATATTGGTATCACGTTATAGATTTTAGTTCTTGTAAAAATTTTATTTATATCTGTTATAAATATTGATATTAGTTTAGAAGAATTGGTATCACATCGTTTTATAAATTTTGCATATCAAATTTTTGGTTTTGCATTAGAAATCAAATTTTGATAGTACCAAAATTTATAACTAAATATCAAAATTTCTAATAAGTATTGAAATTTAAATCAAATATCAAATTTCTTAACCGATATTTCTAATGTGATACCGATATATAACGCGATACTCAAATCTTTCACCGGAAATCTCAAAATTTTTAGGTTCCGCTAACCGAAATGTGGAAAAAATTTTGAGGACAAACTCTTTTTTTGCAAATCATTTTAATTTTCCTTTTAAGACTTCATATTTTTCTTTTCTCTTTTGAAATTTAAAGTATAAACCTAAAATAATTTCCAATGGTTAAAAAGTTAAAAAAATTAAATGGAATGTTAAAATGAATTTATTTATAAAATTAAGAGATAAATAAATTATTATGTTCTTTTTTTATATTTACTTACATGTGTTTTCATCCATTTTATAATCTAAGATTCTAAATCTCGAATTCAATCTACGAAGATATGCATCCACTTCTTCCCATCAATTGTTAATGTGTGTTTAGTATTACTTTCTTTCAGAGGGGAAAAACACGCTTTTAGACAAAAATATTCCTAAATAAGATATTTTTAAGGGAAAAAATACTTCTCTTAAATCAAAAATTGGTTCAAAAACATCTTTTTAAGAAATAAAAATTTTAACTTAATATTGATTAGCAATTTAACGTCAGCCCATAAAGGAAATATTACAATATTGGGAAGCCATAATCATAAACATAACACATTTGACGTGTGAAACAGCCGCACGCAAAAGGTATCTTATTCCGTTGATTTGCAACCTTCCATTCCATATTCTGTTCTTCAATTTCCATTGTTTCTAAATACAGTCTTGATGAAAATTTTTTAAAATTTTTGAATTAAGAATTAAATTACATATAAATATGTTGTTTCTTTGTGGTTACCTGCGGCGGCAACAACAGTAAATCCTGTTTAATCTTTTTCATTATTGGAACTGAAACATAATTCATCTCCCTCTCTCATCCAAGGCAAAGGCAGGGCAGCCAGCATCTTAATTCAAATCCCCCATGATTATATGATAGTCTATTATGAAGAAAATGAAGTAGGTAGCCGACAAAAACAAGTCACTCAAAGCCCCCTCCCCCCCAGGCCATTTACCTAAACAATACCATAGGCCATAGGCCATAGGCAACTGGCCCCATCTCTGATCTCACTCTCTCTTCCTTCCCCATACTCTAAACGCCAACATCCTTTTTGCTCCTCTTTCCCTTCCTACTTTATATGTATATATATCCCCCAGTCACAGCCACAGCCACAGCTACAACACCACAGAAATGAGAGAGTACTGGAACTCATTTGCTTCACTTCTAGGGGTGTTGGCCTTTTGCCAAAGCCTCCTCCAACTCATTTTCCCACCCCAACTCCGCTTTCTCTGTCTCAAATTCTTCAACCGTATCTTCCATTTGTTCTCTTCCTACTGCTACTTCGACATCACTGAAATCGACGGCGTTAACACCAACGAACTCTATAACGCTGTCCAACTCTATCTCAGCTCCTTTGTTTCCATCAATGGCAGCCGTTTGAGCCTCACTCGCGCTCTCAATTCGAGCGCCATTACCTTCGGCCTCTCCAACAATGACTGCATCGTCGATACGTTCAGTGGTGTCACCGTGCTTTGGGAACACGTTGTGATCCAAAGGCAATCCCAGACCTTTTCTTGGCGACCATTGCCGGAAGAGAAAAGAGGTTTCACTCTCCGAATCAAGAAGAAAAACAAGTCCTTGATTCTTGATTCCTACCTGGATTACATAATGGAGAGGTCTAATGAAATCCGAAGGAAGAACCAAGACAGGCTTTTGTACACCAATTCTCGTGGTGGGTCTTTGGATTCCAGGGGACATCCTTGGGAGTCCGTTCCATTTAAGCATCCAAGCACCTTTGACACATTGGCTATGCATCCCCAGAAGAAGCAAGAGATCATGGATGATCTTGAGGATTTCGCCAACGGTCAGTCCTTTTACCAGAAGACTGGGAGAGCCTGGAAGCGGGGTTACTTGCTCTACGGTCCGCCAGGGACTGGGAAATCCAGCATGATTGCAGCCATGGCAAATTACTTAAGCTATGATATCTATGATCTTGAATTGACTGAGGTCCATAATAATTCTGAGCTGAGGACACTGTTGATGAAAACAAGCTCCAAATCCATCATTGTGATTGAAGATATTGATTGTTCAGTCAATTTGACTAACAGGAAGAAGAATAACAAAAGGAACTACTGTGATCCTGAAGTGAGATGTGGGTCAGGTTCTGCATGTGGTGGTGAAGATGGAGGAAACTCCATCACTCTTTCAGGGCTGCTGAATTTCACTGATGGGCTATGGTCTTGTTGTGGGAGTGAAAGGATTTTCGTCTTCACCACAAACCACATTGAGAAACTTGACCCTGCATTGCTCAGAAGTGGGAGGATGGATATGCACATTTACATGAGCTACTGTTCATATCCTGCATTGAAGATATTGCTGAAGAATTATTTGGGGTACGAGGAAAGTGATTTGGATTACCATGTTTTGAAGGAACTGTCGGATGTAGTTGACAAGGCAGAGATGACACCTGCTGATATCAGCGAAGTTTTAATCAAGAACCGCAACTACAAGCAAAAGGCTGTCACTGAATTGTTGGAGGCCATGAAGACCCGGGCTGACAGGAATTTCAAGTGTGGGAGTTTGAGGGACAAAATTTCAGATGAAGAAGAACAGGAGAAAAGGGCTTTGGAAACTCCTAATGAAGGGTCTGAATTTGAAGAGCCTTGCAAGGAAGGAGAGAATAAGGAGAAAAAGAAATCATAGAAAAGGAACAGATTTGTTCTTTGGAGTTGTTGGACTAACCAAAGATGTTCCAAATTTTGTCCGTGGGGATGTAGGGAGAATTGAGGAGGATTGGGCTTCCATTATCATACGACTCATGTGTGCTACTCTATCATCATCCATCTTATGAGTAGTTTAATATTGAATTTAATATTATATATGAAGCCATGATAAGATTACTGGCATTATTGATATGGATGTGGTTGGTCATGTGGGATCTTCTCTGTGTTCTTATTCTTCTGCACATACTTACCACAAGCTTCCATTGCACATGCCTCATGGTTATTGGGGTGGCAACTGTTCATAGTTTAGTGCATCTTTGCCTTTAAATTAAGAACAAAATC
This sequence comes from Gossypium raimondii, assembly GCF_025698545.1. Classification (NCBI taxonomy): domain Eukaryota; kingdom Viridiplantae; phylum Streptophyta; class Magnoliopsida; order Malvales; family Malvaceae; genus Gossypium; species Gossypium raimondii. Next base: position 17,678,596 of record NC_068572.1, on the reverse strand, counting down.
AACTTCATTCATTCTTCCCTTGTTTCAGGCTATTGTTTATCTAGGCTGCAAGCATAGCCATGATTAGTGAGTTGAACATTTATTGATGGACGCTAGACATGTTTGCTCTCTTTTAACTAATTAAGCCTAATGAATCCACCCCACCCAAACCATTCAATGATTTTAGTACATGTTTTCTCTGAGATTAAATTTTATATGGAGACTATTTGCGGTAAACCTATATGGAGGTCTTTATATTAGAATTTAAATTTTATTTTACCCTTCTACTTAAAAAATGAGTAAATTAGTCTATATATATTAGATCAAAATGTAAATTGGTCTTTCTATTAAAAGTTTTATCTATTTTTACTGTTAAAAATTGACTATATATGTCAGCATAAAGTACACATGACACGTCACATGTCACTATTTGTTTATTTTATCAACCACATTAGTTTTTAACGATACAAATGGATGAAATTTTTAACAAAAAGCACCAATGTACTTTTTAACCTAATGTACATGAATTAATTTATATATTTTCTAAGTAGAAGAAGCAAAATACAGTTCGACTATAAATACAAAGTTCTTTTAATATATTATTCGTCTGTCCAACTTTTTTCTATCATTTCATTGTGATTAATTGTTGACTAAGTTGGTTTTCATACATCACATTGATGGTAAGCAAATAAATTATGCTATTGCCTTTTGATTGATCACGAAAGGCTCTGTTTTCTTTATTTCTAATGCTTGACAATAATGTAAAATCAAATCCTTGTGTTAATTCAGTAGAGAATAGAGAAATGTAGCTAAACCGTCTTGTCCTAATAAAAATCAGTCATCTCATTCTCAATTCATTTCAAAATTGGTATAGTTGTTGAAGACAATTATAGGTATGGGACATATGGGATGTCCTTGTTTCATCAGGACACTAACTGGGAAAAGTTTTCATAGCACTGCTTGAATTAATTCAAGAAATTATTTGAACTTGCAACTGGGTACTTTGTTTTGGCAGCTTCCAATTGGGGGTATGCTGCAATGACAACCTTTTCCTTCAGGTGAAGGAGCTTACCTGCTCGAAACTGACGTGGATAATGGATAGAGATCGGTGTCTTTATTTATAGGGATAAATTGGGGAAAACACATAGGAAAAAGAAGGTGCAAGAATTAAAGAAGGACCAGATTTTGTGTTGGGAAAAAGTAGGATTTTGAGTAAAAGGCTAACCAGAAAGTCATGTCGGATATTAAGCATAAGTTGACATTTTCCTAGTTAAATTCCAGAGTGAGTTGTAAAGGGCATTGGGTATTGGGTGTGAAGCCCTAGCATACATTTGATTTGGCCTGTCTCGTGTTTTGACAGCCTCGACCTGGAACCACTTGTTGTCACCAACTACTACTCTCTGTCTCATGTAAATAGTCATCTCCTCTACTCAATAGCTGAGATAACTTGCTCTACCAACTAAACATACAGTACATGTTTTGCTTAAGTCTTTCATTTGCTACCCATTTTCTTGCTTATTCTTTTATTTCTACTAGTTTTAATAACAAGCTATCTAATCATAGGCTTTTTTACCAATAATTATTTACCAAATAGTATGAAAAAAAGTTACTGAAATAATACAAACTCGTCTTAGAAACTCTAAATCGCCATCTCAACTGGCGATTAGAGAATTCCAATATCAAGTCATGTCATGGGCAAGGGAGCAGAGATTTTCTATTGGCTCGGGTTCCAAATCACCATCGACAGGCAATTTGAGGCACCGAAGCAGTAAAGGATCTCTGTTACCCTATCCACCACATCCCAAACCTACCACTTTTTATCCCAATATAAATGCCCCAAATTATTTGGACCCAATGCTCGGAAAAAAGGTTGTTAGTTGAGAGTTTTTTTTCTAATAATAAATTGTATTGAAAAGGAGAAAATTTTTCCAAAACTTAAAATCACCTACATCAAACCATATACTTATTTTAAAAAATCTTTTAAAAATTCTCGAAACCCTAAAACACTTGTCAATCCAACCCTTAAAGTTCTTAAGTAAGCAATTTTTATTTTAAAATTTGAAATTAAGTAAGTTGAAGTGCTTTGTATAATTTGTGATTTTCATGGAATAAATTGCTTGCACTAATTTTATTTTATTTTTCAGATTCGAGGCAAGTTCCAAAAAGTAAGCAAACCTATAACCTAATTTTATTAGGGTTTAGTTTGTATGAATAGAATGACATTTTTTATTATAGTGACATGAAGTTGTAGTTATATAAAATGTGAGATCATTTTAATGTGAAATGATTTACGATTTTGGGATTTGCATATAAAAGAATAATTTTAGTAAATAAATTGTATTAAGTACAATAATACTTAAATGAGTATGGTAATTCATAAATGTTTTGTGCAGAAAAAATGGCCAGGTTAATTTGTACTACGAAACGGATAAAAAATTAAGAGCAACCAAAGCATGTTGAGAATTTGGTAGATAAATTAAGAAATTATAGAATGAACCCCTATAATTGTGTGGTTGCACATATAATCGTTGTAAACCTTATAATGCAGGTTCCACATCGATGTTAGTTACAATTGTTTGAACATTTTGAAATATTTATAGTGTTTCAATAACTATAAATTAATAGGTGTAATTAATCAAAAGTTATATTATTTGATTTTTGAAAAGAATTATAACTATTTAAATAATATTATTTGAATAGTTATAATATTAAATGAATAATTATGTGTTTATTTTAAAAACATTATTATTCGAAAGACACCTATTGATGAAAGATGTCTCTACGAAGAGACATGAAAATTTCTATAAATAGGAATGAGATTTCATTTGGAAAACACACCAACAAATTCTAATATTCTTTCTTTCCTTCCTTCATTTTCTAATATTATTAGATTATTTTATAAAGTATTACTGTAGAAATTCTTTATATAAATTAAGTTTCTCGTCATACATTGCTCAGTGTGTAGTGGGCTATTCTCGTCAGTGCAAAACGCAAATAGTCATTAGCTTCATTGTATCCTCGAGGTTAATTTGCTTGGAACTCATTTGCACACCGAAAATAGGTGGGGGCGAATATAACCTTAAAGATAGTGACTTGATATACGCCTTGGAGCCTTGTCCTATTTCTTCTTTTTATGTTTGAGTTTCGTTCGTGTATTCGAGATTTTCTTCACTGGAGATTTGTACTAACAACAAACAGTCATAAAGCATATAACATTATCAATTTTCATCCAATTCACAATCAAATACAAGATTAAACATTTTTTTAATTTATTCAATTTAGTCCCTAAACCTAGGAGAAGTGTTACTTTCGATATAAAGCTTTAGATTAAAATCTCACATTTATTCATTAGGTACCTTCTACTTTCTATTCACACCACAATTTCATAACAAATTTGCATTTGATTCAATTTGATCCTTAATGTAACAAAGCTAACAATCAAGATTGTTAAGCTTTACAATTTAGTTCTTTTATAATTTAAGATTAATTTCTATCAAATTCACATATAATTCATCCAATTTTCAACAATGGTAACTTATTAAAGTTTCAACAATTGAAAAAATTGATACATGGGCTAGCTTAATCAAGCTCCCATGATAAAAAAAATCTATAAAAAAAATGGCTAGGGACTTACTTGTAATTGATGGTCGATAGCTAAACTAGGTTTTTCAAGCTTTTTCTTTCTTTCTTCTATGGAGGATGACAAGAAAGGATGAAGATGATGATGTTTTTCATCCTTTCCCACCAACATTTAACTTAAAAAGCTAGATTAGTCTTTAATTAAGCTAAATTAATCATTTTAATCATGTTTAATTTACTTTAATCAATCACTAACTAAACTTAATGATATCTAACACAATTATCAAAAATTTTATTTTGGCACTGAAAATAATAAGTTTGCAATTTAAGCACCCACCTTACATAATTTGGTCATTTTAGTCACTCCGTTAAAATCATAAACGACAAGTTGATATGGCGTTAAAAAATAGGTATAATAACAAATTTATCCTCAACCTTTACATATTATATCAATTTAGTCATAATTTTAAAATTAACCTCAAAATTTTCAAATAGTCTCAATTTGATCCTAATTAAAAATCAAAGAAATATATAAAAATACATAAATATTTTTTAAAAATATAATAATATTAAATAAATATAATTAATTAATATTAAATAAAATAAAAGATCTCCCACCCCGTCCCTCTCCCCCTAAAATGGAAATTTTTCCGCCCTTTATAGTTTATAAAATTTTAAATTAGTAATGGTAAAATTGCACTTTGGCCCCCCAAAAATAATAAAATTTTGATTTAATTCTTTAAAAATTATAAAAATATAGTTTATTAAAATAGTAAAATTACATTTTTACTATTGTAAAAATATACAATTTAATTTCAGTCCTAAAAAAAATTTTACTGGTTCCGCTACCCACTGCAAATATGAAGATGAAGGTTGCAAAAAATAGTATAATAATAAAGAAAAAGCTTGAAAAACCTAGTTTAGCTTGTCATCCTTTCTTGTCAGAAAGCATGATAAAGGAAGAAGAAGGGAGAAGAAAGTGACTTTTCAAGTTTAGTTTTATTGTTTGAGCTCAATGCGTTATTTTGAAAACATTAGCACACCTTGAAATATATAAATTGTAGGGCAATTGGGAAGGATTTATGGCAATGAAAATATACGAGACTTGCTGGGAACGAAAATAAGCGCTGAATGATACGATGGACAGTTGAGTTTATTTTGTTGAACTAAAAATTATTTAGGAGAGGGAGAGCGACGAGGACGGTGGGGTTATTTTATTTAATATTAATATAATTTATTTAATATTTAATATTAAATTTATTATATATTTAAAAATATTTATGTATTTTTATTTATTTTAGAATTAGGATTAAATTGGAATCATTTGTAAATTTTGAGAGTTATTTTTAAAATTATGACTAAATTGATATAATATGTAAAAATTGAGGTTAAATTTATTATTATATGAAATTTTTAACTGCCACTTTAACTTACGATTTGTGATTTTAACGATAGTGGCTAAAATAATCTAACTATGTTATATAAATGCTTAAATTTAAATGTTTAAAATAAACCCTTCTTTTATATATAATTATTGTTTTAAAAAAAGGTGGGGCCTTTTGCTGGTAGGAGAAGAAGTTAAGAGATAGGGGGATACAGGTTCTAAATAGACTTGTCTATGGACCGGGTCGAGGTCTGCTCGAAAAGTGAGAGGATTTTGGTAAAAATATAGGCTTGAAAAATGGGCTTAGGTAAAAAAATAAGACCTGCTTAGAAAATGGGCCGGGGCCTCGAGTAAGGCTTTTTTTTACCCGAGCCCAGCCCGACCCGGCCCGAATATGAAAAAAACTACTTTTTTTTACTGTTTCTTGCTTTTTTATTATTTTCTTGTTATTTTTTTCACTATTTTGCTACCATTTTACAATTATGTTGCTACTATTTTGTTGTTATTATTTGGATATTGTATAACTTTTGTTTTATTGTTAATTTTGTTACTATTTTAAAGGCATTTGCTTGTTAAGTTGAACCTATCTTAGTGTTATTTAAGTATACATATTTTTTTAATTTATTTTCAAATTATTGTGAAACATTTATTTTAATATTTCTAGTATTTTTGGTGTATTATCTTTTAAAAAATATATATAAAAATATTAATACGGCCGAGCCAAGCCTGGGTTTTAGAATATTATTAGATAATATTTATTGACTCTGTAGTCGGAATTGTGGTCCCCAAACCACTATTTCCGACATCGTAGAAAATCAGGTTGTTAGTGTCGCGTGTGAAATGAGATGTGAATTGTGCAAGTATACACGTCGAAGCAAGTAATAAAGTGATAAGTGAGATTGTCTCCACAAGGATCGGTTAGGTATAAAATGAGCAAGTTATTATATTGAAGTACAATTAATGTTATGGCAAAAATAATGTTAAGACTGCAGCGGTAATTTGAAGGAATAATAATGTGTAATATGTGTAATTGATAAATGATGGAAAATGTTGTGACAAGACAAGAGTAGAAATACAATGGCAATTACGAGAATAATTTCATGAATAATAGGCGAACGAATAAATAAACAACTAAGAATGCTATAAAAAAGATGCTACGGCAAAGGATAGATGATAGAAAGTCTACGATGTTGATTTGGAAGGTTGGGATTACCAAAATCTACCCTTACTGACAGTAATGCCTCAACAAAACCTTACTTAATCTACTTCTCGGGAGAGTTCTAAAATGGTATTCTTCTTTCAAGAGCAAAACCTCAAGTTGCCTTACCTTAAGCGATATATGTCTATAGGCCTTAAGCACGGCACCCTACACTGTTTGTTTTCTTTCCATATGAACGTTGCTCTATGTCTAAAGTCTACTACAAGTATTCGGTTGAACACTTCCAAGGTGAGACAAATAGGTGTGTGCATAAGAAATGAGTTGATCACAACTATGGTCTCACCCGTTGAGTCATGTTCGAGCATAACATTCAAATAGAATGCTCGAACTAGATTAGCATGTGTTTGAGAATAAATTTTAAAAAGTTGATCCAATGTCATTCAGCCAAAGTAGCAAGATATGCAAAGTCAAAATCAGTTAAAGAATCAAAATCAAGAGGTCTAAAAACATTGACTTTATGAGTTGAAAAATAATTATAAAAATGAAATCGTTCATTGGCATTTCGAAAAAAATTGTTTAAAGAATCATTTTGGCAACTCAAAGGATTAGATAAAGAGGTATTGGGTCGGGAGTGTTTCTTAAGAGGTATGTTAACTAACTAGAAGCAATAGACTCACTAGACAACTTAGAAAGTTCGTTGGAGAATTTTATCGAACACTTTGTGGGCAAGGTTTTTGAGAGAAGTTTTCAAGTAAGTTCTGCGTTTGGGTAACCTCATGCAACAAGATTACAAAATGACAGTTCTAAATCAACTTAATAACAAATTTCAAACAAGCATTGAACACAGATTTTGGTTTAAAATCGAAATAAGGCAAAAAAAATTTTACCTTGAAAATGCTTGTAGAGGATGAAAAACCTAAAGCGAAACTTGTTGAATCCTTGGTGAGGTTGAAAGGTGAAGTGTTTAGAGTGATAATATCGAAGATGAAAAATTTGAAGGATTTTGAGTGGTTTGATTTAAGGGTTTCAGTGGAGGAAAAAAATGATAATGTTTTTTTGCCCGAAACTGCTTTAAAACATGCTGCAGGAATTTTAAAAGCCCTGAAAGTATCGATGTTTATAGATAAGTATCGATATTTTTTCTTTAGTAGCGATAAATTTTGTTAAGTATCGATATGAAAGTGCCTAAAGTGGTTCCAAATTGCAGAAAATTTTTCCCAACTTTGTTTCTAAGTACTAAAACATTCTAGACTATCCTAAAATGACTTTTTAGTAAATTCTAATGATTTCATATGATGAAATGTACATAGTTTAGGTATGATGCATATGAATCATAGAATATTGCATGTATATCAAAATTGATTAACTTTACCAAGTAAAGTCTATATAAGCATATTCAAAGCCATAGAAATTTGCATACTAGACTAGATTGGTCAAAATAGTTTAAACATGTAACTTTTGACTCCCTCTAACTCATTGTATATAAGAGCCATAAAAACTATTTGTACATGCTTTTTCATTTAACTTCAAGTCAAAAACCAGTTTTGAAAACATTTAAAGTGCTTGAAAATCAAATGAACACAAATTCAAGGTAAGGTAGTGATACCTAGTTCTTTCTTAAGTGTTCAAAAACTTTCTTTGTCTAATGGTTTAGTAAATATATCTACTAATTGGTGCAACGTGTCAACAACTTCTAAAACTACATCTCCTCTTTGGATATGATCTCTAATAAAATGATGTCTAATTTCAATGTGCTTAGTCCTAAAGTGATGGATAGATTTTTAGTGAGACAAATAACATTGGTATTGTCACACTTGATAGGAATGGTATCTACATCAATTCCATAGTCCATAAGTTGTTGTTTTATTTATAAAACTTGAGCACAACAACAATTATTTTTTAAAGGGCTTAAAGTGGCATTTCTGTCAACCTTAGAGCTCAATTTTCACATCTTTGTACAAACACTTGTAAGTTTTTAGTGTTTTTCATTTAGCTCAAGTGTTTTTCTTTGTCCTTGTGCTTAATTGGCAAACACACTAATCTTGTTAGGTTTTCTTTGTTTCCTTATTTGTTTCTCTTTGACAGGGTTTGTGTCTTAAGATTTGAGTAGAAATCTTAAGGGAATTGTAAAGTAAAACCTTATTCTCAAAGGTTGATCAAATTAGTGAATTTGAGAAAATCCTTAGTTATGGAAAGCTAAGGTAGTGGAGTAGGCAATTAGGGCGGAACTACTCTAAATCGTTGCGTTCATTGTTCCATATTCTTTCTTTGCTTCCACTAAATTTTTAAAGGGTCAATTCACCCCCTCTTGGCTATTTTGATTGAGTTATCGAGCTAAAAGATAAATAAAAATTTTAAAAAAATTATTCATTTAATTTAACTTAAATAATTTTGTATTTAATTATATATTACCAATAATTATTTTTAATTTAATTTTATGTTTAAAATAAATATTTAATTAGATAAACATAATTTAAAATTAGAATTTTAAGTTAATTAATAATTTAAAAATTTCATATATGTGACAAGGTCACAGAACAAAAAGTGATAAAATCAACAACTCAAAATTAATCATTTTCCTTGAAAATATCTATATTTAAAAGTTAATTTTTTAATATAATAAATATATTTTGAATATATTCAAAATAAAAATAAATAAATATACTTGATAAGTTGAGTAAATAAAAATAAAAACTTTAATATTTGAATGTTTTTATTTTAAGTAAGTAATAAATCCTATGTTATTTATTTTCCTAATTTACGTAATTAATAAATTATGAAAACTGTCTTTCTTGCCTAAATCTGATGTTATTTGTCATTATTCACAAATAAAACACCCATTTTATGTTTTCCGCTTTACAAAATAGAACTAAATTCAGGCTTGCGATATTCATAATCATTTTCGCAATTGTGTTTATACTTAATTCATCTTCTATTTTTTATTTTTACGCAAAAATCATTCTCAGCATGCTCACTTTTCATATATTTTTAATTCATCTTCTATTTTTCTATTAAACACATTTCTTTTACACGGTTGTTAATGTGAGTTGAGTTGATTATATATAGCGTTTCATCTTTGATAATCGAAGAGCCCTCAATGATATCGACTTAGATGCAGGGAAAAAAAAAAAAAAGGACCCGCAATGGCTTTTACAAATGCCATTAGTCCATTGTATTTGTTTTGAGTTATCCAATTATTTCTTTTAATTTAGCTTATTCTTTAATAAAATTCACTTATTTTTTACTTAATATGATATAGTACACACTACAATTACGATAAGTGACACAATCATATTTTTATTTAATTTTTAATTTTAATTATCCATTAATTTAATTGAAATAAGTTTAGAATGATTTTGAAGGTAAATAAAATAAAAAAAACGTAAATATGTTGCATGTATTAACAAAAACGTAAATATTGTTTACGTAACACAATGTCAACCCCTGCTTTCATCTTTCAGTTTTAATTAAATTGAAACATCAATAAAAATTAATAAATGATAAAAATATTAATTAAAATATGTTTACTCAAATAGTATTAGAAATAATTTATTAATTAATTTTAATGTCTTTGTTTCTTTTTATTATAGGTTCTTATAATATCTACTCTTTTTTATACAATGCCTATAACTACACATAGTCCCTCCCCAACCTTTAAATGGAAAGACAAGCAAACATTTAGTATGATTTTTCTTGTCTTTCCGTTTGCTTGTTTAAGAGCTTTTTTTTTCAATATTTATTATTGTTCACGATTGATAGTTTTGCTTAAAATTTTCATCTAATAATATCCATTAGAAAGAATTTTGGTCTTATATCTATTAACTGTTGGCAATTTGATTATATTCCATATTTATAAAATCAAGTTGTAAGTTTTAATATATTGAAATGAAGTTTCTCAAATATGTTTTTGTTTGGATTTCTATTTTCACGAGATTTAAATAGATGATTTGTCATGATTTTTATTTTATTTTATATGTTTATATATTGTTAGAATTTTTATAATTGAATATAGTTTTTTCCTTTCGCTTAGCCATGGACTGGGTGCCGTAAATTTAATATTTAAAAAAAATATAAAGTTAGTTCTAATTATGTGGAGGATAATTTGTTATGGTGTTATCATCATCGATCTGTTATCTAATCAGGATTGACCCGATTCTCTTTACTTCAGTAGTGATAGTTTGTACGATCCGCATATGGTGAGCATGCTGTGCGTATAATCTATGTTTAATCTAAGAAATTATATATATAATATGCATATAATCTATAGTATTATTTAAGTCCCTAGTTAGGTTTTTTCTATTGGTGTGCGTGGTTCTTTGGTCTGCCGCCTTACATGTTTTCGTCTACTGATGGTGCATGATTATTTTGCTTTGATTGGTCACGGGTTGAAAGTGTTTTTGTTTAGTCGTTGGCTTGCCAATGGATGTCGACTTTCAGAATCTGTCGATTGATGATAGAGAGGAGGAGGAGGAGTTAGAGATCCAGACGGATGAAGTGGAAGAAGATCCTATATTAACTATGATTTATGTCTAGTGGGGAATTTTTTTGGGGAAAGGATGATTAATTTCTGTGCAATGGAGAGGAGTCAGAGGACATTACTATCTCTTTGGAGACCCTTTCAGGGGGCGATTATCAAGCCTGGGACTTGGGATTGTACTTGATTCAGTTCTTTAACGTGATCGATATGAAGAAGATGATAGCAGGTGGTCCTTGATCGTTTAATAATTGCATACTAATAAATCATCTGAGTAAGGATGAGGATCCGGAGAGTGTGGGTTTCTTCTACATCAACTTTTAGGTGAAGGTTGATGACTTACCCTCGGGTTTTGTATCGCGTTCTTTGGAAAAAAGCTTGGGAGACCTAATGGGCACATATCTAAAGTATTATACGTCTGGTAAGCAAAATTTTATGAACAACTTTATGCGACTTAGGGTCTGGTTGGTTATCTGACAGCCTTTAATGCAGATAAAGTGACTCCGTAAGCAAGGGACGAATTTGATTGTGGTGTCATTTAGTTATAAGCGTATTCCACCGTTGTGCTATATCCGCGGATTGATTGGGCATAGCGAAAACAATTGTCGAGTGCTTATCGAAGTATCAAAGGCATTGCTCATGCTTGGCCGGAAGAGATTAGGTTGGAGTGAGGCGTCAACGTCGGGTCAGCCCAATTTAATGGCTCCATGATCACGGTATTCAGGGTAACATAATTTTTTCGTAGATGATATGCAAATTCATATTGCTAGCTTGATTGGAAGCAAAAACTGTGTTGAGAATAATTACCTGTTTGTGCCGAAGCTGGGGAAATTTCAAATGCCCAAGGTCAACTTTTTTTCTAAGACAGGTCAGGGCTGTAGTTTGGGTGGAGCCGTTATGCAGGGCTCATGCATGCAAAATGTTACTGGGATTGATGGTAGAAAGGATGAGTTATTGGAGGTGGGCGAGGCAAAAAATGTCCCCGTAGTTCACTGTCGAGTTCTCTCCCATCCGGAACAGCAAACATTTCGTCATTCGAGCAACCTTCGATAATATCAATCAATCTCCAAGGCGAGACCCGCTAGGAGCAATGATTTGTATTAGTTGAAATTGTCGAGGTCGGGTTAACACCCAAAATATCATATTTATAGAATACATCGAGAAATATAGTAGAATTTTGATATGATAAAATTAAAATTTTTGAGGGATTAAATTAATTTTAATTTATTGGGAAGCCTTTAGAAAGGTAATTTTAATTAATTTGATTGTTACTCGTTCAATTGGGTAAAAATGCTATAATAAGGGTAAAGTAGTAATTTTGTCATTGAAGGTATTTTAGACATTTAGAAATAGCATGAAATTAAGTATTAGAAATAAATTTTGACTTGCGGTAATGAAATGATTATGAGACCTTTTATTGAATTTTTAAATATTGTATTGACTTTTTATCACATGCATGATAAAAAAAAATTTTGACTTGTTACTTCTCCCTAATGAATATTGTTTTGTAAAATTTTAAATAAAAGAAAAATATCTCTTCTTCTCCCTCAAAAAGTGGCTGGTCATGGAGTGAGGAGAAATTTCTCCATTTTTATTCATCTTTCTCTTAACTCTACTCATTTCTCTCTCAAATCTCCACCATTTTTCATCGCTTCCTATCAATTTCTTGTAAAAGCATCATTATTAAACCTTTATTGAGCATTATCCTTTATCATCTCCATCATCCAAGTGTTTAAGGTTTAAATCATAATGTGACAAAGTGTGTTAAGAGGAAGAAATGATGTGATTAAGTATGAGTTTTATAGTTTCCATCTCATTTATGCACAAAATTATGTTTATTTTAAGTTTAGGTGTTGTTTATTTTAAGTAATTATGATTTTTTTAAATTATGAAGAAAATGAAGAAGGAAAGACTAACACTAGCAACGAAAAGGAAAAGCTAGTGGATTGAGGTGGAACTAAACTTCAACAACTTTTGAGTAATTTTGTGTGGTAAGATATATGAAAACCTATTAGAACTTTTGTTTAAAACGTATAATGATTTTAATTGATTTATTATTATGGAATTGAATATATTATAGTATATTAATATTTTAAGAACATGAAAATGTGGTTGATTGCAAAAGGTAACTTTATAAATGATTTTCAAGCTAAGTTTTCTTGTGGAGATGTTAATGGGAGTTTGAATCTTGAATTGGTGGTTTAATATTTTGAATGAAATTATTATTTCGTATTCTAGTGATTATTACCTTAGATGTTGTTCTAAACTTGTAAACTTGATTCAAGATGTTAATATAGACATTCTAGAAATACTAAAACAAGACCCAACTTAGTTAAATGGTTAGTATACAATTAACATGCCAATAGAGGACTCTTATTTTGTACTATGGTATTCCTGTTACTTGCACTTTGGTGCTCCTATTCTTGACACTCCGATGTGATCCCGATTTGGTTTTCGAACCCCTACACTTCAACGCTCATATTATTATAATTCCGGACAACTCATCCAAGTATCTTATCTTTATTTTCTAGGCGTAATAAGGGCTAAATTTAATTAGCTTTGATTAATGAGAATAACTTTATTTTGACATGATAAAAACAAATACTTGAATTGTTCAATGCAAATTTTTGTATGTGTTCTCATGGTACTAAATTGTTTTTTGTTTCTCTAAATTGTCATGTAGTTGTCATTCACATTAGTTCAAAGTTCATTATATAATCATGTACATGACCGGAATATTAGTTTTAAAGATAAGTATATAAGGTATTATCCATACTATCTTACTAAGCTTTTTGCTTAACATATTGTTGTCTTTGAGTGTAAGTTTCCTTAACTTGAAGCTCAGACCAGTTTGAGATCACCACTCACACCATTATCATTATTAAACAGTATGAAACATTTGTATTTGCAATTTGTACCTAGTGGCATGTATTAGAGAGGTTATTTAGAGTTGCATATATAATTTTTTCATATCACTCTAAGTTGTAATGGTGTAAATGATTACTCCTACTTTGTTTATTTTGGGTTGCCTTAAGCCGAATGCTATATATTTTGAATACTTACATGCATGCTTAGGTTTTCCATTCTTTAGTTTGGTTATTGAATGATTTTATACATGTTTTAATATGCTAGTTTAACATCTTGAATGCATTGACATGCATGTACTTAGGGCATCAACATGTTTAAATGGTGTGTTGGTTAAAGGATTATGGATTATGGTGTGTTGGTTAAAGGCAACTTGTGTCGCCTAGGCAACAACTTAGCGAAATTAATATCAACTGCATTATCGCCTAAGTAGTGGCTTGAGTTACCTGGGCGGCTCTTTAGAGAAAAAAATTAATAACTCCAGTACCACTTAGGCGAAAGCTGTGTTGTCCTTGAAGGATGTTGTATCCAATAATAAGCCAAATATTTTATTTTTAATTGTAACTTTAGTTTTTTCTGATAAAACGGAAGATACTTGTGTTGATTTGAGATTTGATTCTTGTTTTTCTGTAGATAGAGTTGGTTGAAGTAGGGGTTTAGCTTTGCTTTGGAATTCAAGCATGAATTTGTCTATCATCGGTTACTTTCAAAATCTTATGGATGGTATAGTTGAGGAGACTGGTTCGAAGTGGAAATTTACTAGATTTTATGGGTACCTTATATCTAATTGTAAGTAAGACAGTTGGACGTTGTTGAGGTCTTTCACATAGTTGAATTCGCTGTTTTAGGTTTGCTTGGGTGATTTTAACAATATTCTTGCTTTGAGTGACAAACATGGTGGCCCTATTTATCCTAACTTAATTGAAGGTTTTCACGGATGTATTGATGATTTTGGTCTTTTTTTATCTCCCTTTACTTGGTCACGAGTTTACACGGGAGAGAGGGAGAGCTTCGGCTCAATTTGTGCAGGACAAACTTGATAGAGTTATTGTGAACGATGAGTGGCTTAACAAATTTTAGTATCATAAACTCTACAATCTTGTGAGTGCCACATTGGACCAATAACCTTATTAAGTTGGTGCCATCATTTGCAGCTTTACCTAAGAGGAGGTTTCGGTTTAAGTTTAAGAATATTTAGCTTTTAAAAAATGATTTCTTAATGTAGCAACTAAGGGTGCGTTTGGTTCGCTGTATTGGATTAGAGGTGTATTGGGATTAGAGGTGTATTGGATTAGAGGTGTAATAGCTAATCCACTGTTTGGTTGAATGTAATGGAATAGAGGCGTAATAGTAATCTTGTGTTTGGTTGAATGGAATAGAGGTGTAATAGCATAATGGAAAAAACTAAAATGACTAGAATACCCTTAGCATAAAATTGTTTTGGTAAATGATTATTGTTATTGTTATTTAAATTTTAATAAGATTATTATTATCAAGTAATAAATATTTTAATCATATTTAAACATAATTATAATTAAATATATTTTAATTAAAATATATAATTTAATAAAATTCTTATAATTAGCGAGAAAATTGTTTTGGTAAATGATTATTGTTAATGTTATTTAAATTTTAATAAGATTATTATTATCGATAATAAATATTTTAATCATATTTAAACATAATTATTACTAAATATATTTTAATTAAAATATATAATTTAATAAAATTCTTATAATTAGCGAAATTTGTTATTGTTATTTAAATTTTAATAAGATTATTAATATCAATAATAAATAATTTAATCATATTTAAACATAATTATTATTAAATACATTATAATTTTGGTATATAATTTAATAAAATTCTTAATAATTCATATTCTTATATGAATTTACTCAAATCATAATATATGATAAATGAAAATTTGAAATAATTAATATTAAATATATTTTAATTAAAATATATGATTTAATACAATTTAAAATAATTATTATTAAATATAATTTCATAAAATGTTCTTATGAATTTATAAAAATAAAATATAACTTGAGAATTATTTTCGCATAAACATAATTAACTTATACTAAGAAAAGTTAGATGAAAATGAAATTGTACATCATAATCCATATGTTATATAGTTTTACAACATCAAAAGTTTGAACATTGATATTTAATGGTGAGAAAGAAATCTTGACCCATTCCAATCAGCAAATGAAGGTAAACTAAAGAAAACGATCATTTGATTTGGATGATCGGGAATTTTACTCAAAGCATCATACCACTGATCGTCGGTTAAACCTTCAATTGACCATAAGGCTGAATATAAATTTGAAGCTTTCTCTTCCATCTTCTCTTCTGACTTCTGCTGAACTACCACCTCGGAGGCAATACTCCTGCTGATTTTATCGCCAACGGCCTGGATTTTTTCCCCCAACAAGGTGGCAGCCTCCTCAAATGAAGAATACACATCATCACGAGCATCAGATTTCTTCTTTCTCTTGTTTGAAGATGAGGAACCCCCTTGGTCTCTATCTCCTCGCGGATCCGTGCGAAACATCCATGTCGTCTAAAGAGACGCTACCGCATGATCATAGAATGTGTTTCTCTCTTCATTCATATCGTAGTGCGTTCATCCTCAAGATGTATTTCTTCAAGAACATCAGCAGCTGTTTGAGCGTCTTTCCCAGTCGCCCGATCTCTTGCGTATATGGCAGTAAGCTGGTTGTAGTAAGGGAAAGAACGATATCTGAACTGAGAGGCTTCTTTGTGACTCTAAAAAAACGAGGAAATCATATTAGTCCATGTGTTTTGTAAAAAAACAAATAAATACTTGAAATACATTTTACCTTAACATAGGATTCCTAAAGCGCATCTTCAAGAACAACGAGTGCCTATGCTCGTCCCAACCAAAACATTGTTGTTCGACCATTAAGCATGTCGTGAGCAATGACCATTCCCTTTTAGGCACCTAATCCGAGATTCAATATTTGGTCTCGCCTTCAACATTGCTCTTGGTAAAGCCTTTTCTAGCATTTTCTCTAGCTCATTCAAATAACCGGCTTTGAACCCGGTATCAGCATTAAATGTTCCTACATTATGCAAATCCACCATGCAAGAAACCAAGGCTGCATCCTCTTCTGGAACCCATTTTCTTTTGCTTCCTCGAGAAGCTTGAGAAGAAGCACCCGTTGGTGGAACACCTGACATATTGTTCTTAAGAAAAAAAACAAATTAACATTATTTAATATTTTGAATATCATGAATCAAAAGGTGAACAGTTTATAATATTATATCGGTAGTTCAATACTAAATTTAAATTTATAACACATCTTTGAACGAAAAGATAATTAAATTATAATTCAACAAAGTTTAGTACAATATGTAATTGTAATCAAAGACCACCAAAGTTTAATAAACTAGATACATAAAATAACATCAACAAATCAATTCAAACTCAAATTGTCCCTAAACCTAACTAATTTCTAGATGCTTGCCATTCATCGAACATTTGGTTGGCTAGTTCCATCCTCCAAGTAGCCCAAGCATCCGATGGATGAATATTTGTGATATTCGGTTCAACGTCATCCACCACATTAGTAGGTAATCCTTCTCCCACCTCCACTTGAATGGGATCAATACTTATATGGGTTCGAATAAAATTATGGAGCAAACAACATGCAATAATAATTCTATTGTGCACCCTTACAGGATAAAACGATGGACTTCTAAGTATTCCCCATCTAAGTTTTAATAAGCCAAAGCATCTTTCAATGACATTACGTGCTGAGGCATGTTTCATATTAAAAAACTCTTGCGGAGAACTTGGTGATAACCCCGACGCCACTCGCTCGGATGATATCATTGTCCTCTAAACGGTGCAAGAAATCCTCACAATTTGTGTATCCAAGATCAACTAGATAATAACAACCTATAAAATAAATTGACTAAAATGATTAATTCAGCAAACAAAGTTTGATCTTTACGTATAATTAAAATTCCTCTAACTATACACTGTACCATGAGGAACTTTTATTCCATGTCTTCTACTAATAGCATCTCAAGCACCCGTCCATCTAACAATCGAACCTTCCCAACCAGAAGAACATAAACAAATTGCATCTCGGTGTACAAACACCTAGCATATTTGTTGCTATGTCACCTTTTCGGGTGCGATATCTAGGTTTATCAACTGTTGGCACCCTAATCTTGATGTGGGTTCCATCAAGAGCACCTAAGCAATTCTATATCACATGATATAAAACCTTGAGTTAGAATACTAATTTAATTCTAAGTCAACCAAATGTTGTACAAGTTATATATAAAACTCAGTCTAATACCTTAAACCATTTCCACCTTGTGTCAGAAGAATCGGCTGTAATTGGCTCCGGCTTTTTAAATAAGACATCTTGTAAGCGTATGATGGCATTTAAAACACTATGAAATGCTCTGCTTATAGTTTCCCCGGACCTTCTAAAGTGATGCTTGATAACTCGATTTTTCAGGTGATGGGAGATGATATGTAAAAACATTGCTACTTGCTCATCAACAAGCATGAACCTTGACGACTTCAATCCCCCTATCGATTCTAACATCTCACATAGTTTAAAAAAGGCAGTTCTATTCATCCTAACTTGTTCAATACAAGTCTCGTCACTAGCATATACAAGCCTCTTCACATAATCCCGTTGTGCATAAAAATCTAAGGTATAGGACCTAATCCTTGGTCTATAACTATGTAGGCTAAGGCTGGCACCCATTCTAAATAAGAACCAAATCGCAATTCTACAGATTTCCAACCATATTGTCACTGCAATACCAATTCTTTTACGCCTCACACTTTGTGCAATTAAAGGCAGACGGGCCATTACTGCAATAAATTAATGTGTTCCATATTGTCAAATTGCAGTAAAAGGGTCACATTTCTCCAATCATAATTTCAATAACAAAGTAAAATAAAATTAAATAATTTAATTGTCAAGAACTTACAAGTGATTGTGTGAAAAGAATACGATCAAGCTGTGGGTGGAGGAAGCAATCAAACAAGCCGCTTCAAGAGGGAAGCAATATCACACTATCAACGAAAAATGAACAATACAAATTTAGAATCTTAACGAAGTAAAAATAGAACTATAACATTAACATTAACAATGAATATTTGTTTTCTAATCAACAATGTTACCCTATACTTGTTTTTTTATGAAGTTGGTTTTAATCAATCATAATAACAATTGAATATTTGTTTTGTAATCAAGTTGTTTACATGATTATATCTAATAATCCAATTTTAATATATTGAATATTTGTTGTTTAATCAAGTTGTTTACTTGATTATATGTAATATTATTTAAATAAAAATGTAATCAATGCGGTCTGCAATCACGGTGTTCAAATCTAATACAAGAAATTAGATTTACAGTATAGTTTTGTCTCTCTTTTGCATATCTTGATATCCAATAGGTAAGAAAAAAGATTGTAAGTAAAGCTCCAAAAAGTAGAATCACATTCGAAACAATTATTATGATTTTTTTTGTGTATATATATATATATACATATATACATACGCATAGATTGGGATGAGGCAGAATCATATTCCTTTACTTTCGTCTAGCCATTTTAGATGCCATGGAATTCTTCCTTCCATTCATTCTGTATTTTTCTTGTCAACTTTGGCATCTAAAATTGGCAATTATTTCACGCCTTCAACATTACTCTCTGCTTGCTTCAACTTTATATGGTTTATCCCCCCATTTTTTTTAATCATAAACAAGCAACAGGAATTAAAAAAGAAATTACAACATAAATTCTGCTCTTTTTTTCGTCTTGATGAAGGGATAGGGGAAGGGCTTTTTCAGAATTCAATGGTTAATTGACTTTAAACAATTTTATTTTTATTAATTAGATCAAATTTATTCACAAAATTATAAAATATTAATAAAACTATAGCATTTTGGAGAAGCATTTACATTGAGGGGCTTGAGTCTTAAATGCCTCTTAGAAGGATAGAACTATATTACATTTTTTTACACTCAATACATGGTTGGTACACAAAGGAGACAACTAGTTAATGATAAACTTTGGGGAGAATGAAAATATGTCCAAAATTGAACATAATGATCCGAAAATGAAGAGTGAAGGAGCTGTTAGAGCTAGAAGCAAAAAGGCATTGCTTGTAAAAAGTGAAGATGATGATGTGAAGGTTTGAGATATAATACACAAGTTTCACGAATTCAAACAGAAGAAAGAACAAAAGAATCACTAAGTTGTAAGTACTTATTCTATTTGTTTTGCTAGTCTTTTCATTCTATTCAGAATGTTATTTGTTTTTTGTTTTCTAATTACAACTTTGTTACTATGTAATAGACGCAAATGTGATTCAAATTCAGAGAGTTATGAAGATAATGTGAATTTGATAAAGTTTGGAGGGTTTTCTAAGGAAGTAAAGATGTCTAAAGTCTTCAAGTACAATGAAGTGAACTCGAAAAATGAAGGAATAAGAAGAAACTCATGCTAAAATAAAGATTATGTTTAGATGCAACCAAACCAGTTTCCATTAAATTGGAAAATGATCAGGGTTTTGCAGAAAATGTAATTTTTTCCTTTTGAGATAAAGCAAATGCAATGATACCATCTAAACATGAAAAGATATTGCATGGAGTGTACCAAAGATATCCTATAATAATTTGTTCCACTAATGTAAGGGCAAGGATTGTTATAAAGTACATAATCTACTCGAAAGGTAAATAATTTCTCTTGATTAATATAGTAACAAAGAAGACAATTATTTATACCAAGGAGGTACAATTCATTGCTGAATTTGAGAAATTTATACCAGTGAGAAAGTAAGATGCATTTTATGTTTGACCAAAAAAAAGAATCACTTCTTTTACAACATGACATGAATGAAGAAATACGCAATGCCTGTTGTTTTCCTTCCTATTTGATGTTTTATCATGATTGTAAGTTGTAACGCGTCATATTAAGTAATTTTATTAAGAAAATAGATGAAGCACGAATATCGAGACTCAAGCCTTATGCGTTTCATAAAATTGACTCACCGTCGCCTTTCTAAACAAATAATCTAGTGGAATGAATATCTGCGGCAAAAACCCTCAAGACTGCGATAAACAACAAATTTCATATAGGTAGAAACCAAATAAAAGAAAAATGCAAAACTCAAGGAAGCGCGAATCTTCACTCATCAAGTTATCTTGCCCAACAACCAAAATCACCAAACAAAACATCATACTTCATTCTTCTCGTGAGAAAAATATATAGCAAAGCATAATAAGAGGCAACCAAAACCTTTGTAGGATTTCCACGAGGGTCAAAGGCTTTCAAAGCGGAGGTCCCCGAACCTCAAGCTCGTTCTCCGCTTGCTTTGGACAAAGACTTTCAACAAATATCTAAAACAACAAAACAAGGCTTGGTTATCCAACATATAAAAGAATTTAAGCATCTACCTGGTGTACATGCTCATAGAGGAACTTCCACTAAATAAATAAAAGACATAAAAATTATTATATTAGCAATGAAATGCATCACAATAAACATTTAACAATTCGACAAATGCATCCCTATAATACACTTTAGGTATGTCCACATGGATGCCTTGTTATACATCATGATATTATTCAAGAGTACTTGTTATACATCATGATATTATCCAAAAATTATCAACTTTTGTCATTTTCAAACACAGTTCATTGAGCCATACCAGATTTATATGAAACAATTTTCTCATTTGTAATAGCAAAATATGGGGCTTAAGCTTCATCAATGAAAGTAACATGGATTAGACCCATGAAAGTTGGGGTTTAAATCCTAAAATGTTTCTAAATACTTTAAGAGCTAAAGTATTCACATGGTTTACCGGTGAATCGGTTTCTAATTATAAAATCACTTCCCCTTTTCCTTTCCCAAAGACCACTTTGAATATCTATGCAAGTCGTAATTTAGAATCTTTAAATTAGAAACATCTCATGAAGTGGATAATCTTCCTAGCTTCCATTATTTCTCCCCAAATCAAGCGGATTTACATTCAAGTCTCTAATTCTTCTTGGTAAGCTTAAATTTAAAGGATAGTTAAAGTTTCTCTTTTTCTATTTATCCAAATCTCGTGAAAATAAAGTAAAATTTCCAATTAAGAAAAACGAAATGGACTTACGAAGGTTTCCATTGAAAAGCATTTCTGAAGGAAAGGAAAGGAAAAAATCAAGAATAAGGTGGGTTATCCATTTTTGATTCGAATAAACAGAGAAATTATAAGAAATCGAAATAACAAAAGAAAGGAAGAGAGTGGAACTACGAACGTGAAGCCATCATCCTTGAGCTCCCTTAAGAAAGTATGGAGACCCTCTCACGGATCGCTCAGAACGCACTCTTTACCACCGTTGTAAATTGTGTTGTAAAGAAAAGAAAAGAAAAGGTTGTGAAGCAACTAAACCAAATGAAGGAAGAAAGTATGAACAGCAGCTAAACTGAAATGAAGGAAGAAATGAAGGAAAGGGAAGCCAATCGGGAGGGTAAAACAGGAGGGTAATCTGAAACAACAGCTAAACTAAGCAAAAGGGTGGGATTACAAATCCGTGAATTTTGAGGATTAGGTCAGTAGTGTATTAGACCTGTAATAGGAATACCTTCAACCAAACAAAGTATTAAAGGGGTATTAAGTGGGCCCCACTGATTAGAGGTGTATTGGCTATGCCAATACACCAAACCAAACAAGGTGTAAGAGTTGGATTGAGTGCCTGTCGTTTTATTTGACAGATAAGCTCACTTTTTGTAGGAATTCTATTTGATTTTGGGCTAAAGCTAGACTTGGAGGGCATGGCAAGCACATTCGAGATCTAAAGTGTGCCATTGAACAATTACAGGTGGGTAACACTAATGATTACAATTTGTTGGATAAAAGGTATAAGTTGAATGAAGCTTTAGCACAAGATGCTATATATTGGAAGTAGTGAGCAAGATTTTTTTGGATGTGGTGTGGGAGTCAAATTCAAAGTATCTTTATGCTTAATCCTTGAAAAGAAATGTACCAATCGTATATCTTCAATGATTGATGACTTGGTTCACTGTTGTATAGATGATATGGGTATGAGTACTATTGTTCTCAGATATTTTTCGAATTTGTTTTCCTCCTCTAGTTCAATTGATTTTGATGCTTTTGCTAATTTACAGTTGTTGGCACCATTT
Organism: Gossypium raimondii; assembly: GCF_025698545.1. Classification (NCBI taxonomy): domain Eukaryota; kingdom Viridiplantae; phylum Streptophyta; class Magnoliopsida; order Malvales; family Malvaceae; genus Gossypium; species Gossypium raimondii. Next base: position 17,655,958 of record NC_068572.1, on the reverse strand, counting down.
TTTTGAAAAAAACGGGGTCGACTTTAATTTTGAAAATGAAAACGAGCATGGGAGTCGCCACCAATCCTGTTTGATAAGGTGTGATCGGGCCACCTTGAAAAGTGATTATTTTTAATAAACAATTTAATTTTATTAAAACAATGATTTTGGTCCACGAAATTCAAAAAAAGGGTTCGAGAGTCGGTTACGTACAAGGAAGGATTAGCACCCTCGTAACGCCCAAAACTGGTACCTAGTTGATTAATTAATGTCTTAGTGCCGAAGATTGAAAACTTTAAAGAGATTTAAAATACGATCATTTATTGAAATATTGAAAATTTTTGGGAAAATGACATATTTCACGTTAATCGAGAAAGAGAATTATATCCAGTAAGTTAGGACACAATGTCTTGAATTCCCGATGCGCGAATGAATGCCAAAAATTTACTTATTTAAAAGATATTTATCTATCTCGGATTTAAAAAAGGGATCATGCCCAGTAAGTTAGGACACGTCTTTTCTTAATTCCCTAGATCGTTTAAAACTTAAGGAAAAAAGGATCATGCCCAGTAAGTTAGGACACGATATCTTATTAATTCCCGAGATCGTTTAAAACTTGAGTTTGAAAAGATTCGTGTATTTAGATTTATTGTGAAAATTGAAACCCCGTAAGTTAGGGTACGACCTTCTCGAATCTAAATACGAGATTTTGTTTATTCAAAAATCATAATTTATGCATTGAATAATATTAATCTAACACGAAATAGTAGAAATGAAACATGGTGTCAATATGCGTAACAAAACAAAAATGAATACGATGATGTAAGCATAAATAATACGAGCAATAGCAACGAAAATAAGTTAAATAAAAGGACAAATCAATAGCATACAAAATAACAATTATATAAACAAATAAAAGTAAAACATTCTTTGAAAATAATAATGAAAACGTAAATGAATAAGTAAGTAAAGAAAATGAATAAAATGTAAAAGATATATGTATGTACATATATATAAATTATAAGATATAATAAAATATATATAAGTATGTATATATATATAAATTATAAAAAATATGTACGTATATATATTATAAAAGTATGCGTGTATATATGTATATATATAACAAAATTTTGGAATTAAAAAGGTAAGAACGAAATAATAATAATAAAAATAAATAATAACACAATATTAATGATGTAATATAATTGTATTAAATATATTAAAGTAATTAATTTAAATAAAAAAATAACTAATTGAGGATTAAGTTGAAAATAAACGAATTTTTAGGGTCGAAACTAAAAAATGAAAAGCACAAAAAGGACTAAATCACAACGCGCATTAAAGGAAGAGGACCGAAAAGGGAAATATTCCCTCGCTGATCAAACGACGTGGTTCCAGTGAGGCGCGTGTGCATGGTCTAGGGACCAAATTAAAACAGAAGTAAAACTCGTGGCCCAAATAAAAAAAACTAAAAAGGATTGGATTGCGCTATGTTGTAAAAGCGGAGGGACCGCACGCGCAAATAGCCCCTCAAATCAGAAAACACGCGGATCCTGGTTGCGTTGGGTCAGGTAATCGGGTCCGACGCAAAACGGCGTCGTTTTGGCCATGGTTGCTTAAGCCCAAAACAACGTTGTTTCATTCTTAGTATAAATGTTAAAAAAACAAAAAAAAATCAGTTTCATCCCATTTTTTAAAAAAAATTTCAGAGAGCTTTTGAGCTCTCTCTCTCTCAAACCTCAAATTTGGCCATGGTTACCGGCCGTGGCCACCGCCGTAGCGCCACCGTGGACGGTGGTCGATGTTGCACAAAAGAAGCGTTTCAGCCTCGTTTCAAAACGCACACGAAGGCTAGGCCCTCTTACCCCGAAAAAGCCCAAAAGAAGATACCCTTCACCACCCTTTTTAACTCGATTCTGGTGACGAAAGGGGGCTTCCAGCGCCGAGGCCGCGGGATCTGTTAGGTGAGTCCCTCTTCTTTTCTTTTTATTTTCGTATACAAAAATAAAAAATAAAAAATAAAAATAAAAATAGAAATAGAAAGATTGAAATAAGAAAACAAAGGAATCCTTAAAATTTCAATCTGTTTCCTTTTTTTTTGTTCAAAATCAACTCTTTTTCTATTGATGGAGTGTCCAAAAAATTACATTGGGTCTCTTCTGGCTTTATAGCCTCTTTCAATACAATATTATATATTTACTACTGCCTAATGTCTTTTCTACTGTTGATTTTGTAGGTGGTGGTTGAGTGATGGAGGAGTGGCGGTGGCAGAGGCTAGGGACGCCATTTACGCTAACAGCAGCAGGCTAGGGTTTCAAAAAATTGAAACCCTAGTTTGACTATTGGGTTTTTGGGCCTGTTGGGCTATTTTTTGATTTGGGCCTTTTTTGTTTATTTTCTGTTTTGGTTTAATTTATTTGTATTTGGGCCCGGGCAATTCGGGCTTGCTACAGCTGCCCCTTTTTGCTCGTTGTCGTGTAACGAGAATAGAGTAAAGACTAAGAAAGAACAATTTTGCCAGGTGTCGCCAAATCTTGACTTCTTTGGGTGATTCTTTTCTTCAAGTAGCCTCATTCCAGTCCACTGGGTCTTGTTGCTTCGATCCACTCCACTACACTTCGAAGAGATACGACTTGCAGCTTTAATCCACTCTGCTGCAACTTCAGGGGGACAAGATTCGTGGTTTTAGTCTGCTCCACTGCATCGTCATGGAGATAAGACTTGTTGCTTCAACCTACTCCACTACGACTTCAGGGAGATAATGTTTGATATGATAAGATCCACTATCTACAGTCTACTCCACTACAACTTTAGGGAGATAAGACTCGTTATGGTAGATTTAATCTGACTTAATGCAACTTCAGAGGTAAATGATTCATCGTTTTTATCTGCTCCACTGCAACTTTATGGAGATAGGATTAGTAGCTTCAATCTTCTCTACTGCAACTTCAGGGAGATAAAACTTGTATCTTCAACCTGCCCCACTGCAAGTTTAGGGAGATAAGGTTTGTTATCTTCAGTCTGCTCTACTGCAACTTCAGGGGATAAGACTTGCATCTTCAACCTGTCCCACTGCAAGTTTAGGGAGATAAGATTGGTTAAACCGACTCCACTGCAACTTCAGGGAGATAAGGTTTGATATTATCTGCTGCAACTTCAGAGATATAAGATCTGTAATTTATAGCTTCAATCTGTTCCACTGCAACTTGAGAGAAATAAGATTCGCTATATTTAGTCTGCTCCACTATAACTTCAGGGAGATAAGACTTGCATCTTCAACCTGTCCCACTGTAGCTTTAGGGGGATAAGGTTTGTTACTTCAACCTACTCTACTGCAACTTCAATGAGATAAGGTTTATGGCTTTAATCTGCTCCACTGCTGCTTCAGAGAGATAAGATTGGTTTATTCGATCTACTTCACTGTCAGTATAGGAAGACAAAATCTGCTATTTTCAACCTACTCCACTGCTGCTCGGGGAGATAAAATTGGTATCTTCGATCTACTTCGCTGCCAATACAGGAAGACAAGATCTGCTATCTTCAACCTACTCCACTGCTACTCAGAGAGATAAGGCTGGTATATTCGATCTACTTCGCTGCCAATACAGGAAGACAAGATTTGTTATCTTCAACCTACTTCACTGCTGCTCAGGGAGATAAGGCTGGTATCTTCGATCTACTTCACTGCCAAACAGGAAGACAAGATCTGCTATCTTCAGTCTGCCCCGTTGCAAATTTAGGGAGGCAAGGCTGGTGTCTTCGATCTACTTCGCTGCCAATACAGGAAAACAAAATCTGTTATCTTTAGTCTGCCCCGCTGCAAACTCAGGGAGATAAGGCTAGTGTCTTCGATCTACTTTGCTGCCAATACAGGAAGACAAGATATGTTATCTTCAGTCCACTCCACTACTGCTCAGGGAGATAAGGCTGGTGTCTTCGATCTACTTCGCTGCCAATACAGGAAGACAAGTCTGCTATCTTCAGTTTACTCCACTACTGCTCAGGGAGATAAGGCTGGTGGCTTAAATCTGCTTCCCTACTACATTGGGAAAGTAAGATTCGTCGTCTACGATCTGCTCCACTACTGCTTAAGGAGACAGGATCTGTAATCTTCAACCTACTCCACTGCTGCTCAGAGAGATAGGACTGGTGGCTTAAATCTGCTTCCCAACTACCTTGGGAAGATAAGATTCGTCATCTTTAGTCTGTCTCACTACAACTTCAAGGGGATAAGACTTGCTTTCTTCAATTTTAACACCAAAGAGATAAGATTCGTTGCCTTCAGCTTTAAACTGCTTAGCTGCAACGCCAAAGAAACAAGATTCGCTACCTTTAACTTTAATTTGTTCCACTATGAAACCAAAGAGATAGGATCCGCTGCCTTCAGCTTTAATTCGCTCCACTTCAGCTTTAACCTATTCCACTACAACGCTAGAGAAACAAGATTCGCTACCTTTAGCTTTAATCTGTTCCACTGCAACGTCAGGGAAATAAGATTCGCTGCTCTCAGTCTTAATGCCAGGGAGATAAGATTAGCTGCCTTCAGCTTTAATCTATTCCGCTGCAATGCTAGGGAAACAAGATTCGCTACCTTTAGCTTTAATCTATTCCACCACAACATCAAAGAGATAAGATCCGCTGCCTTCTGCTTTAATCCGCTCAACTTCAGCTTTAATCTATTCCACTGCAACGGTAGGGAAATAATATTCGCTACCTTTAGCTTTAATTTGTTCAGCTACAACGTCAAGGAAATAAGATTCGCTGCTCTCAGTCTTAACGCCAGCTTTAATCTACTCCACTTCAACTTTAATCTACTGTGACGCTAGGGAAATAAGATTCGCTGCTTTTAGCTTTAATCTGTTCCACTACAATGCCAAGAAAATAAGATTATTGGTTTTAATCGACTACACTGTAACTTCAGGGATATAAGATTCATCGTCTTCTTCAAACCATTCCACTACGACTTCAGTGGTATAGGATCTGTGGTTTCACCGATTTGTTCTGAGGAACATAACCTGTAGAATCCATTTCATGGGCCTATTTATGCCTAATAATTAGAACATTATGATCAGAATGAATCATAATTTCCTAACCAGATGTGTATGCATGAATGCAAAATGTCATGAAAATGATATCTTAATGTTTGAGTTGTTATTGCTCGTTGTTCATTAAGGCCTCATTACCCACATGTCAGAATGCTATCTTATTCGGCTGGTAACGCTCACATATTACTTAACCGGATTCTCCCCACTGTAATATTCAAAGTTCAATCCACTGTAATCTTCAATGTTCAATCCGCTGTAATTTTGGGACATAAAATTTGAACTATCCTCCTCCCACTGTAATTTATGAGGACAAGATTTGACTCTCTCAATCCTCTCCAACTGCAACTCAAGGATATAGGATCTGAATCTCTTTGGCCTTACATCATTCCCGAGGTGTCATACCAAATGTTTATGCACAATTGTAGAACTTTCTCTTTCGAGAAACCTCTTATTATCACTCGGTGATCATTGCTTGCTTGTTCATTAAAGCTTTGTCACCAATACGACATCTCGTTATTTTGTTCAATCAATGTTTTGACAACAAAATCCGAAGGGATAGTCTTAGACTTTTCCTTCTTAAATATTTCAACCTTTAAACTTGGTGCGTTCTAAACAATAATCCTGTATTATTTAGAAACTTCTAGAGTAATATGCAAAACTTCTCTTGTGAAAGTATTACTAGTCCATTAATCATTATTCCAATGCTTACAAATGAATCAAAACAATGGATAAAAAATAAAATTAATTTGGGAGAATAGCTCGAAATGAATAAATTATCAAGGATACTAAGAATAAAAGAGAAATTGATTGGGGACACATATCTTGAAAAAGAATGAAGTATTCCAAGAATGGGAAATTCAATATAAATAGTATGAAGACTAGGTGCCCCAGATATCGCAGCTTGAACTTCTCTGTACAAATTTTCTGAAGACCATTTTGAGTTTGACATGTGTTTAGAAGATCTACAGTACTTTGTCGATGCCCTAAGATGTCGCATACCCTTTCCTGTTGATTCAGGTATAGCAAGATCACAACATGCCCTAATCTGATCAAAATTTGAGTTGCTATGATCACATCATGCCCTATTTTAATCGAAATTTGAGCTACTCTGATAACATCATGCCCCATTCTGATCAACATTTGAGACGCCCTTTTCGGGTTTTCAACTCAAACCCCCTTTGGTCTTAAGGCGCTCTTTGCGGGTTTTCACCTTGGCCTCTCTTTTTTTTATTATTTTTTACGACTCAAAGCGCCCTTTGTGGGTTTTCACCTTGGTCTTTTTTTTTAGAACTTAAGGCGTCCTTTGCGGGTTTTCACCTTAATCTTTTTTAGGACTCAAAACACCCCTTTGCGGGTTTTCACTTTGGTCCCTTTCTCTTTCCTCAAGTGAAGTGTTTCTTGACTGAGTCTAAGTTTACAGGATTTGGCAGGTTCTTACTATCCATCTCGCTTAAAATCAAAGCTCCTTTGGAAAAGGCATTCTTTACAGCATAAGGTCCTACCCATTTGGCATTCATTTCCCTCTAAATTAATTTTGTAGAGGGAGGATCTTCTTCAACATTAGATCACCCTCGTGGAATTCTCTGGGACGAACATTTTGTTATAGGCTCGCATCGTTCATTTTTGGTACATCTGACTGTGATGGATCAGATTCAACTGATCAGATTGCGAATGGATTCGATCTACTTCATCCAACTTTAGCTCAACCAATACCCAGAGAGAAGAGATTTCAACTTCAATACGTAAAACTGCCTCCATCTCGTTAATCAAAGAAAAAAGTGCTACCCCGGCAGAAGTTAATGAAGGCAAATGGTAATTTCTCATGCCAGTCATTGTAAGCCTTAGTCATTTTTCCCAGAATCTTCTTAACATTCATTTATGGGCGATACAGTGACGAATCGTGGTGTCTGATTTTGAATTAATTACAGACCTCAGCTATCATGCTATTGTTCAAATTACATTGTCAGTGTTTACCCGGGCATATCTTGGTATGACCATGCGAAGGCATCTTTGAATTCTTGGAGTAACTCAATGCCGTCTCACTTTGTCTCTACGGTGGTACAGGCTCCGATCTTCACCTCTTCTCTTCTCCTAAGCTCACAATTTCCACTTGATTCCTTGTAAGGCAATATCTATTTCTTGACTTGTTCTACCATCCTTAACAAGTTCGGAAATATGCTACAATCTATGTCATCTTCAAATTCATGAGATCCCTCTAAACACATGTCTTGCTCAAAAAGAGATTCTGAATCTGTATCAGCGTCCCTCATGTCATTGATATGTAGGGACCTATTGTGGGTACAAAAGAATATACAAAGAATGTACGAATTGATGAATAATTATTTGTACAATATGGCTATGAATGAATGAAAGAATGATTTGGAAGAAAATCCAAAAAATCAAAAATGATTATTCATAAAGGATGAAAGAATATTGACTTAAAAATGATCACAAATATGTATTACAATAATGATGTTCAGACATGAGCCTATTTCACAAAGGAGTTCTTATTGCCTTTAGGCTGAAAGCAACAAGTGTGTTCTGGACATTACTCTAAGTAAGCCCTAAATACTACAGAGATTTCTTCTGCAGTCCGATTATTTAGAACACTCCCAAGTTTATAAGGGTAGATAACTAACAATATCCCTTTTCAGTTGTCTTCATGAATGGCATTGATGTGAACGTTTCCTTTTTTTTAACTTCTTCACAAAGCTCCATCTCTTTATTGTCCACAATATTTAGTTGAATCTTGGCTAACCGCTCTTGCATTTGCAGTTGTAGTTGGTCTTGCTTCCACCTGTGGAGTTGTTCAAGTTTTTCCAATCTTTGGTCTATGTATTTTATTTTTGCTCGGGTACGGTAACGGTGTTTGGTTTTCCAGATTAACTGAAATAATTTTATTCAATTAGGGTCTTTTAATGGTCATTAATGCATATGATGTTATGTAATGCAAATGCGTGAAATGAATGCAAAAAGACGTTGACTCTGATTCAATTCTTTTTAGAAAAATTTACTAAAAGAACAAATTTCTTTACATAAAGCGGATGCATGTACGACTTTTCCCTCATACTCCAAGAAACAACACCGATCTTTCCCTTTATCCGGATGTTTAAGATAAATCTCGTAAATTTCCAATGGATGCCACTATTAGTTCCTTCTTGCTTGATCTTGGTTGCGATCCATCGTCTGCCCATCCTCGTAATGCTCATCAGCTTCTTTAAGAAAGTTGAAATGTCGGCGACTCTCAAATAATTAGCTTGAATCCTCGGGCCACAAAGTAAAGTTATATACTTTTCCATCACCCTTCTTTTGTTGTGTTTCTTAGAATATATTCGGGCAACCATATTAAGCTCCCTAATTTAGTAATCAAACTTGAATCAACACCTTTTTTTCTAAGATGAAAATGCAATGTAATCATAACCAAAAACAAAATGAAACGGGCTAGTACAAAGCAAAAGCAAACAACAAAAATAGAGTACCTATTCGGGTGACCACTAGGGGTCTGGTATGGTTCTACCTAAGGCGGGCTCTTAAGGCTCACTATATGCAGTTTGGTTCTAAAGTAAAGGTACTCGAACCGGCAAATTCATCGATCCTCACGCATTATAGGCTCACACGGACCGAGTTCAGTTCAGGGGGATACATTTCTTTATGGCTGCACAGAGATGAAAATCTCACGAAAAATAAGTACGGTTGTATCCCGAAAGCGATTCACTATCCCATGCGGAGGTGAAAACCTCACGAAGGCGTAGTTTCTCACTTCCACTTAGAAGGGTATAACCGACTGGTCATGCAATGCAATGTGCAAAAATATATACAAACTTAAACTAAAACAGCAGTTACAAACCACAATGATAAAGACCGCAATAAAGATGAATGAAATGCAACGAAAGGATCGTACATTTAAACCAAGTTTTCGATTTTCAACAAAAAGATAAAAAGTAATCAACACGTGGCTTGACTCTCTTTCTAAGTCCCCAGCGGAGTCGCCAAGCTGTTGACATCATTTTTTTGAAAAAAACGGGGTCGACTTTAATTTTAAAAATGAAAACGGGCATGAGAGTCGCCACCAATCCTTTTTGATAAGGTGTGATCGGGCCACCTTGAAAAGTGATTGTTTTTAATAAATAATTTAATTTTATTAAAACAACGATTTTGGTCCACGAAATTTAGAAAAAAGGGTTCGAGAGTCGGTTACGTACAAGGAAGGATTAGCACCCTCGTAACGCCCAAAATTGGTATCTAGTTGATTAATTAATGTCTTAGTGTTGAAGATTGAAAACTTTAAAGAGATTTAAAATACGATCCTTTATTGAAATGTTGAAAATTTTTAGGAAAAGGGCATATTTTACGTTAATCGAGAAAGAGAATTATATCCAGTAAGTTAGGACACAACGTCTTGAATTCCCGATGCGTGAATGAATGCCAAAAATTTACTTATTTAAAAGATATTTAGCGATCTCGGATTTAAAAAAGGGATCATGCCCAGTAAGTTAAGACACGATCTTTTCTTAATTCCCGAGATCGTTTAAAACTTGAGGAAAAAAGGATCATGCTCAGTAAGTTAGGACACGATCTCTTCTTAATTCCCTAGATCGTTTGAAATTTGAGTTTGAAAAGATTCGTGTATTTAGATTTATTGTGAAAATTGAAACCCCGTAAGTTAGGGTACGACCTTCTCGAATCTAAACACGAGATTTTTCTTATTCAAAAATCATAATTTATTCATTGAATAAAATTAATCTAACACAAAATAGTAGAAATGAAACACTGTGTCAATATGCGTAACAAAATAAAAATGAATACGATGATGTAAGCATAATAAGACGAGCAATAGCAACGAAAATAAGTTAAATAAAAGGACAAATCAATAGCATACAAAATAACAAGTATATAAGCAAATAAAACTAAAACATTCTTTGAAAATAATAATGAAAACGTAAATGAATAAGTAAGTAAAGAAAATGAATAAAATGTAAAAAGATATATGTATGTAGATATATATATATATAAATTATAAGATATAATAAAAATATATATAAGTATGTATATATATAAATTATAAAAATATGTACGTATATATATTATAAAAGTATGCGTATATATGTATATATATATAACAAAATTTTGGAATTAAAAGGGTAAGAACGAAATAATAAAAATAAAAATAAATAATAACACAATATTAATGATGCAATATAATTGTATTAAATATATTAAAGTAATTAATTTAAATAAAAAATAACTAATTGAGGATTAAATTGAAAATAAACGAAGTTTTAGGGTCGAAACTAAAAAATGAAAAGCACAAAAAGGACTAAATCACAACGCGCATTAAAGAAAAATGACCGAAAAGGGAAATATTCCCTCGCTGATCAAACGGCGTGGTTCCAGTGAGGCGCGTGTGCATGGTCTAGGGACCAAATTAAAACAGAAGTAAAACTCGCGGCCCAAATAAAAAAACTAAAAAGGATAGGATTGCGCTATGTTGTAAAAGCGGAGAGACCGCATGCGCAAATAGCCCCTCAAATCAGAAAACATGCGGATCCTGGCTGCGTCTGGTCGGGTAATCGGGTCCGACGTAAAACGGCGTCGTTTTGGCCATGGTTGCTTAAGCCTAAAATGGCATTGTTTCATACTTAGTTTAAATGTTAAAAAAACAAAAAAAAATCAGTTTCATCCCATTTTTTTTAAAAAAAATTCAGAGAGCTTTTGAGCTCTCTCTCTTTCAGACCTCAAATCTAGCCATGGTTATCGGCCATGGCCCGCCGTAGCGCCACCGTTGACGGTGGCTGGCATTCCGCAAAAGAAGCGTTTCAGCCTCGTTTCAAAGCGCACACGAAGGCCAAGCCCTTTTAGCCCGAAAAAGCCCAATAGAAGAGACCCTTCACCACCCTTTTTAACCCGATTCCGGCGACGAAAAGAGGCTTCCGGCGCCGAGGCCGCGGGATTCGTTAGGTTAGTCCCTTTTCTTTTCTTTTTATTTTCGTATACAAAAATAAAAAATAAAAAATAAAAATAAAAAAATAAAAATAAAAATAGAAAGATTGAAATAAAAAAACGAAGGAATCCTTAAAATTTCAATCTGTTTCTTTTTTTTTTTGTTCAAAATCAACTATTTTTCTATTGATTGAGTGTCCAAAAAATTACATTGGATCTACTCTGGCTTTATAGCCTGTTTCAATACAATATTATATCTTTACTATTGCCTAATGTTTTTTTTACTGTTGATTTTGCAGGTGGTGGTTGAGTGGTGGAGGAGTGGCGGTGGCAGTGGCTAGGGTCGCCATTTACGCTGACGGCAGCAGGTTAGGGTTTCAGAAAATTGAAACCCTAGTTTGACTATTGGGTTTTTGGGCCTGTTGGGCTATTTTTTGATTTGTGCCTTTTTTTGTTTATTTTCTGTTTTGGTTTAATTTATTTGTATTTGGGCCCGGGCAATTCGGGCTTGCTACAACCGTCATTAATTATTGCTAATGATAATGATTTCTTGTTAGTTCCTTTTTGGCCTGAAAAGTTTCGAAAAGCCATTTTTGACATGCATCTTAATAAGACGTTAGGCCTGGCTGGCATGAATCTAACTTTCTTTCAAAAGTGTTGGAACATAATTGGACCGGATATTGTTACTCAGTGTTGTGGTTGGCTCAAGCCTGGGTCGTTTCCTACTACCCTAAATGATACCACAATTGTCTTAATATCGAAGAAGGATAAGTCAGATAGTATGAAAGACCTTCAGTTAGCGTTTGTGTTGGGGTGGTTGTTAATTAATAATGTCCTAGTTGCTTTTGAACTCATCCACTATATGAAAAATAAAGGTAGGGGAAGGTGGGGGAAGTGGCTCTAAAGGTCAACACTAGTAAAGCTTATGATCGTGTTGATTGATGGTTTTTGGAGTTTATAATGTGAAAAATGGGTGTTAAAACTAAGCGTCAATAATAACAATATAGAACGATCGCAAAGCAATAGAAAAGAAAAATAAAATACATAGATTTCATGTGGAGAACCTTTCGGGAAAAAACCACAGGCAGAGGAGAGGAAATTAACTAATGTTGAAAACTAAATGATACAAGAGGAGCTTCGACTACACCTATTTAAAGGTTGAAAAAATTTATTTCCCTTCGACCCTCGGCCTTAAGCCCTACATAGATCTTCTTGTTTTACCAACAAGGATTCGGGTCACACAACTCTAACAATGAGTTTTACTAATTGTTGGGTTCATTGGATTAAGCTATGTGTCATCATTGTCTAGTTCTCAATTTTACTAAATGATACAAAATTGGGTCCCATCATTCCACGGTGGGGCCTCTATCAAGGGGGTTCATTATTACCCTATCTGTTTATTCTTTAAGTGGAGGGGCTGTGTATTTTTTTTGATAGGTAGAAGCTAGAAGTAATCTTCATGGTATATCCATTTGTCATGGCAGCCTCATTGTCTCTCATTACCTCGAATTATAATATGGTTCGTAATATTCTCAATATCTATAAAGGTGCTTCAAGACAAGCCATTAATCTTAAAAGTCAGCTATTATGTTAAACAATACTACAATAATTGACAGACAAATGGTTTCATCAATCTTGGGTGTAACAAATGCCATGGACCATGGGCATTCTTTGGGGTTCCCTTCTCTTATTGGCTGAAATAAGAAGCAAAATTTCAATTTCATTTAAGAAAGGCTTAGTAAGAGGATTTGTAGTTGGAAGAAAAAACTTCATTCTCATCTCGACAAAGAAATTCTTCTTAAAACTCTTGTGCAACCTTTACCAATATTTTCTATGAGTCTGTTTCTTCTTCCTACAAGTGTTTGTAAGTCTTTTCAAAAGCTCATGGATGTTTATTAGCAGGGATCAAAAGATAATACTCAGCGTCAAAACCATTGGTGTTCATAGGAGAAACTTTGTGTGCTGAAAAAGTATGGGGGCATGGGTTTCTGGGATCTTTATTGTTTAAACATTGCCATTTTGGGTAAGTAAGGATGACGGTTTATTTCTCAATCAGATTTTCTGGTGAGCTAAAATTTTAAAGCAAGATATTTCTCGAGTACGGATTTTTTCAAGGCCTCAGAGTGAAGTAACCCCTCGTTTGTTTGGCATAGCCTATATACCGTGAAGGACGTGTTAGTTGTTAAGCTTAGATGGCAAGTGAGCACATGTACGAATATCAAAGTTTATGGTTATCTGTGGCTTATTGATGATGAATATAACAACTCGATTTTTAGTGGTGACCGAACAGTGGTTCGGGACCATTAATTTCTGTCGTATCGACTCATAAATATTAATTTTAGAATATTTATAGAGTCATTAGAGTTGTATTGAAATTTGATTAAGAAACTTTAACATTTAGATAGTTAATTGAAGAAAAAGGACTAAATTGTAAAAAGTTTAAAACATGGTAATTATAGCATTTTGGATGATTTAATGGCTTAAGTAGTAATGTGGGAGGACCAATAATGAAATTAGTCCTTATTTTAGTTAGTGGATGGTAATGGAGCTAATTTTAAAGAAAGAAATTGAAAGAAATTGGTGTCAATGGCAATTTTATAAATTTTGTGAAATTAAAACAAAATTAAATGTTGTAAAATGTGTTTCTTCCTCAATTTTCTTTCTCCATAGCCAAAAAACACCAAAACCTAGCTTGAAAGGTTCTGCCATTGTTAACTCTTGCATGTAAGTCCATTTTGATTTCGTTTCTTGTAATTTTTATATTTTTGAGATTGTTACAACTAGGTCCAGCTAGCCCGTACCTTTGTTTTTGAATCTTTTAAAAATTTTAGAAGTTTCCATTGATGAATCTTGAATGTTTTTGATGAACACCATGTATTTGGAGCTTTTATTGTGTTGTTTGATGATTTGGTAAAATGATTTTTTTTTAGATTTTGATTTTAGGATTAAATTATAAAAATGTCAAAATTTTAGGTTTTGGTAGTGAATTTAATGTTCATTAGGGATTGTTTAAGGGCTAGTATATTTGGATGGAATATTGAATTGAGAATAATGGTTAAATTGATGAATTTCATGTTAAGAGACTAAATTGTAAAATTGTAAAAGTTTAGGTAATTGTGTAAATTCAAAAATAAAAGGTATTAATTGTAAAATGGATTGGAATGTGAAATGTAAGCTAATAGTTGAGAAATTTTACATATTAGATCAAGATCCCATAGATACTCGTGGAAAAGGAAAAAAATTTGGAATAGTCCTTGAACTTCTACAACTACTACAATTCAGTCCAGATAAGTTTGTACAGTTTAAAATTTAAAATTTATAGGAATTGTTGAATTGTATAACATAGTACAATAGATATATTCAATTGTTGATAATGAATGGTTATTTGAGAAATGTTATTGAATTTGATGTTTGGATTGGATTGAACGCGGGATAGAGTACAGTCGAGATATGGTGTGTTATGGGGGATTGGAGTAGAGATGGTTATGGAGTGATGTATACATGTTTCTCGAGTAAATCAAGGTTCAGCATTTGTTGCGAACTCTCGTGTTATACTCTCTGTTTGGTGTGTTTCGGTTGGACTAACTCTTATGAGTATTGGTGTGTTTCGGTTGGACTAGCTCTTATGAGCATTGGTGTGTTTCGGTTGAACTGGATCTTATGAGTATTGGTATGTTTCGTTTGGATTGGTTCCTATGAGCATCTGTTGTGTTTTGGTTGGACTGACAATGTACTTTTATCCATGAGTCGTTCTTCAAACTAAAAATCTCGGTAAGGTAAATTGTTTAATGATTTTAATGGATTTGCTATATATTTGAGTATTGAATTGAATTTTTGAATTGTTTTACTTATTTCGGTAAGATTTATCATTTTAATACGTCGAACTTATTAAGCTTCATTGAGCTTACTTGTGTTATTTAATGTTCTTGTAGACACTCAAAAGTTTGGACGATTGGATTGGCACTCAAGTCACACTATCCAACATAATTCGGTAGTTTTTGGAATGTTTATTTCAGATTATATGACATGAAATAGGTTTGAATGTTATTACTAATGTTTGAATATGTAAATTGCTAAGTATGAACTTATGTGCAAATTGATAACTTACATGATATATGAGAGTGTGGAAAGATGTTTTAATGCAAATTATGTATGGTATGTGTTAATGTGATATTGTGGTTGAGGTGCCTATAATAGCCATATTGATGATTCATTTTGATGTATAATTGTATATACTTGTGGTATCAATGAAGATACGTTGGTTAGGCACTTAGGATGGTTGATTTGACATATTTTTGGCTTGTTTAATGTCACTTTGAATAGATCAGTTGGCTGTTAAATGGTTTGCTTAGAGTCCAAGTAAGTTGGAAATGGTAAACTTGTTGTTTAAGGTTTATTTTAGGTCCACACGGCCAGAGACATGGGCGTGTGTCTCAGCCGTGTGTGACACACGGCCTGGCGACATGGCTGTGTGTCCCTTGTAGGTTCCATTGCATACAAGTCAGGTAGCACACTACTTGGCACATGGGCGTGTGAAGCTATTTCGAGAGTTACACGACCTAGCACACAACTAGACACACGAGCGTGTGACACGGTCGCGTGACCTTACTCAGAGAGTTACTCGGGTGAGGACATGGGCTAGGACATGGCCGTGTGTCCCTATTTTGAAGGTTACACGGCCTGAGACATATGCCTGTGTGTCAGCTGTGTGAGGCACCCAGCCGTGTGACCCCTGCAGTCAAATTTTTCTAACTTTTTCTTAAACTTTCCAAATGTTTCCAATTTGGTCCCGAATTGTTTCTAAGATGTTTCTAGGGCCTCGAGGGTTCGATTAAGGGACGATATGTTTATGAATGAATGTATTTTAATATGTTTACAATGATGTATGAAATGTATGTTTAATGTTCTGTTTGTTCGGTAATGCTCTGTAATCCTAATCCGACGACGAATACGGGCTAGGGGTGTTACATTTAGAGCTTTTTTGCAAGCTTGGAGCCATTGTCTGGTTGTGAATCTATGCTAGTAAACGAGCTTATGATGATGGATGAGAGGGTATAGGATCGTGATTTAGTTTAGGGCCTATTAGCCCCTAGTGTCACGACCAAAGTACTCAAGGTGTCGATCACTAATCATAAACAGTTTGATTCGTTGGTATGACACTTTTCTCGACAAGGGACGTATATAGTAAAATCAGGGTACGTTCTTGCACTTTTGCTTTTTTTTTCCACATTCGTAATCTAGAGTATAATGGCCCTTGGGGTTGTATTTGGAACTCGAAGTGGCCTCCCATGGTTAAACATTTTGTCAAGTGTTGTTTAAAAATTTTGTACCATGTCAACTTTGTTTAATTAAGAAAGGTTGTAATGTTGACCCCTTGCCCTCGCTGCTAGTTTTTGGAAGATATGAACCATGTGTTTTTAATGTGCAGCTATGTTGTTGATGTATGGAATCTTGCAGGGTTTAGCTATGGTTTTTTTATTGTTGAATTAGTTGTTGACACTATGGTAGGTGCGACTTCTGATCATGAACAAAGCAGATGGTTTACAATCCTATGGAGTATATGGAAATTTTGAAATTTGCTTATATGGCAAAATAAAATTGTTTCGGGGAGCATTGTTGTGCATTTTGCTAATGATTTTCTACCTCGGTGAGACACTTCTAGGGCATATTTGAACGAGTCTAGCTGGGATTATTGCGTGATGGCGGAGGTACAAATTGTTAAACTAAACTGCAGCCTAACTGTTTGAAATCAATGTCGACACAACATGTATGGCGGCAGACATTGTGACTACTTTTGGTACAATCCTTCACGATGCCGAGGGGCGCTTTGTAGTCGGCTTGACAGTTTTCTTCTCAGTACTATATGATCCACTTATGGCCAAAACACTGTTCATCCGAGAGGCTCTCTCTTGGATTAGTCAAACAGGTGGGACAATGTTCATGTTGAGTCAAACTGTAAGGATGCTATTACTTCACCTAATGATCAAATTTTGGGAATAAGTGAATATTGTTTAATTTTGTGATTGTTTACAATTGAAAGTATATTTTCAATGTTTGTCCTTCCATTAGACACGTCAAACTATTAATAAGACGACTCATCGCCTGTTAGAATGTACATTTTTTGTTCAGTTTTTGTTTCTCCATCTTGTCCTTTTTATATTTTATGTTTCAAGCAATGTGTAGTTGAAATGTTTGTTTAAGATTAAGTGTATGAGGTAAGCCTCTTGGCTTGAGTTTGGTGCAATTCTCACTTAATTTAGTGTTGGCTGTTTTTATAATTCTCACTTAATTTAGTGTTGGCTGTTTTTATTTTTCTTTTTTTTTTTTTTATAGTTTTAATAATAAGCCATTTACTTTTAAAATAAAGTTTTTGACTGATTTAGTGTTACGAGTCAATCGAAAACTAATTTGGTTAGAGAAATTGCAAAAATACCCTTTTATAATTAAAATAAATTATATTATTCGAGAGTATTTTAATATTTTTATTTTTAAAAATCAATAAAATTTGCATGTGATTGGATTTGAAACCACACCGATTAGATTAGTAAAATTTTAAATTTATCACTCAATTAAAACTTTATTTTAATGTGTTTTATATTTTTATTTTAACATGCACAATTTATTACTTTCATTGGTTGTATATATAACTATACTATTTATAAAGTACTTTATTAGGTTGGTATCACCCATCAATCGGATCCCAACTCAATTAAAGAATTATCAAATAAGTATTTTATAAATTAATAAAAGCTATCCATAACAAAATTTGAACCAAGGACATGAATATAATTTTTTTACAGTTGAAGTAATTTTTAGTTTTAATATAAAACTTCAATAAATATATTTGTCTTTAAATTTATTTTAAAAATAATTTAAATATATTTTAATTGATACGGAATTAAAAACTAGTTTTTTAATATGAGCGACACAAATATAGGGTACAACATCTTTTAAACCCTAAAGTTTTTGTTCATTTATTTGAAAAGTTTTTTCTCTTTCTTTAACATCATCTTCCTCCTACCATTGTCCATCTCCTCTCTCGTCTCTGCAAATCAGTTTTTTTCTTTCTTTTTCTTCTTTTCTCTCACCGCCCTGTCCGCTGGTACTGCGCCCCAAATTTCCGAGTCCGGGTGACGAAGGCTGCTGCATTCCTCATTTGATAATACAGCAGAAATGAGAGAAGGCTATTCAATACTTCTTGAACTTTCTGATGCTGACCCTTTCTTTGACAAGAAAAAGGTTAGAGAAAGCAGTAAACTTGTTTTAGCCTCTTTCATTTTCTTTACCAAAATAATTTGATTTTGGGATTTCCTTTCAAGTCTTACTAGTAGTAATCGCTACTCTCTAGAGTAGTAAAGATGAATAAAATGTGAACTTTGGCAATATGCAACGGCCTCCATTTTAAGCGTGAATGGTGTGTCTGATTTGTGTTTAGCAGATACGTTTAAGTAGAGAAATATAAACTAGACTGACATGTAATAAAGTTTCTAAATTAGTTGATGATGAAAATGTTCTATGTTAACAAACTGTTCTTTCCCATGTTTGATAGAGATTACTCAATGATATGGGATTTGATGTCAAGGAAATTGTACATATTAAGAGCTCTTTGGATCGTGATTCACTAAGTACTACTTTGAATCAAATGCTACAGATAGCAAGAATCATACATTTAGACGAGGTAAGTTGCTAATTTCCTCTTTACAGCCATTGGTATTTACTGTGAATCTATGAAGGGAAATTTTTTTTTTTAAATTCTTTCTTGCTTCAACTTGTAATCTCCTTTTGTGAGATGAGGGTCAAATAATTTGATGAACTTTATCTTCCTCAGGGATCATTCTTCCCTTTTAGCTTTTACTTATGTATCTTGATTATGTAGTCTAATCAAGGAAAATAATGTGGTGTGGTTTAGGGAGAAAACAACCGTAATCAAAATATTTAGAATCGTAAACTGAGTTAGAAAGAAGTTAGAACTCTAGAAGACGTAGGGTTATAGAAAACCTCTAGTTTCTATTACTTGAGAGATAATAATATCTAGTAATTAGGCACACGCATTTATGTATGTAATGAATTAATTTTGAAGTATTAATATCAGTCTTTTCTTAAAAGTTTTGATAATTTTTACTTGACTGTAATTTTAATAGATAAAAGAGAAATATATTAATAGTTATGTGCTACCATACATACAATAAAAATGTAAAAGTAACATACCTCAATACCATATGTATGGAGAGGCAAAAGGAATAATTATGGAAGATTAAAAGTTTGAATGTTGTGAGTAGTTGTTAAAGTTGTGAAAAGTAGTAGTTTATTCTGTAAGTTAGTCATTAGTGAGTTCTTTTTTATTCAAAAAAGAATAGTTAAAAATTATTGAATTACTTTTATAGCCTATTTTCATTATCTATACTATTACTTAAATTTAACTTTTTTGACATTTTTTCAATTGAGTTGGTGTTTGGTTAACTAGTGATGCCAATTAATTCACACTTGGCATGCTTGATCCTTATTAATCAATGATCATAAATGGCATGAATTGGTCCCACCGAGGACAACATTTAGAGCCCAAGCATCAAGTTGATTGTCAATTAGTGCTGTTGCAAATCTGCCAAAACCATCTTTCATGTTCAATACATTTCTGAGTTGAATTTTCTTTCAATGTAGAGCATTGACATAGTTTGCTACTCTCTCATTCTAGTATTTTGATTCTCCTTGAAAAGTTCTTTTCTAGCTACTAGGTGGGTTTTACAGACAAGTAAGCCAAAGAGCAACATTTGTACCATATCCATTTTCAAGAAGTTGATTAATGCATTGTTGTTCTCCTGCCAATTTTTTTTGGTCATTAAACATGTAAGACATTTGCACTCTTGCTTTAATGTAGCCTCCTAGCTTTTTTTACCTCAAAATCTAGACCAAAATTAACTAATCGTCTGCATAAGTTGTGGACAACTCTATTACTCCGCTTCTACTTGCTTAACACGTGTAACATTTGAGCATCCATTTGATAATTCTTGTATCAAATGACCTGGAAATCTCCTTCTATACTTGGGAATTGGACTAAAGCATAGATTATCCAAGGAAACATTATCCATTGCCCATGTTCCATTAGCAGGTTGCTTTTGGTACCGCAGAGAATAATTCTCGAGCTGGTACAAGTGGTGAAGGGACTTGAAACTCAACTATTGTCACTTGCCAGGCTGCATTATAGTTTGTTGCTGATCCAATTGATAAGACTTCTAAAGCAATAACCCTTGAAACAACATTGCGAAACACACTAAACAATGAATTCACATTCATGAGATAAGAAAGATAACTTAACTTGGTATATTGCATTGCAGCTCCATAATATGATGCAAATTCATTCGCAAAGCACTTCCAAAGGCCGTTTGGCAATAAATTTCTTTGGGGAAAGCATTGAACTATCATTACAACTTCCAATAAAACATCATATGTTAGTTTCTGCAATAGAACAACAGTTGAGATTATTCTCATTTCAATTAGTTGAATAGTGTGTGCATAGTTTAACTTTGTCAACAAGTTCATGTTTTGGCTCACAATCTAGTGACCTCATAAATGATATATTGGAGCATAAATGAGCTAGGCTAAGAGTTTTAGACACATAATTGTTGTTCAGACAGCTAGGAAAGAATTATGCCAAATGGTTAATAGAATATCCTCATTCATACCTCTTTCATGAATTTCATTCACTAGTAAATGACTCACACCATTAAAATCTAGGTCTTGAGCGAACTGTCAAAGTAATATGCTAGTAGTGCAAAACAATCGTGTTTGAGCGGAGTGCTTTAACTCAATCTGATAAGCAATTATTCCACCAACGCTCTCCCCCTCCCCCTCCCCTTTTTTAGGAGATTCTAGCACATCTTGTTTCTCTAGAAACCATTAGAACTTGATTTCTGAAATGACTTTCATAAACTTAGCTTTTCATGTTGGATGCAAGTAATTTTTCTTCAAAAGATTGCATCACCTTCACATTGTTACTTGCCTCCAAACTTTCCAGTTTATTCTTGAGTTGAACATTGAGTGTTCTCTTGGTGATTTTATTGTGGAAATTGAATTGGTTTTATGTACTCCAAATCATCAGCTGAAGTTATGTTTCTTGAGGTATCCAAGAGATTTCCTACTCGGCTCCAATCAACCTCTTCTCCTCCTCCTCTGAACAACTAGAGACTCTCCTTGAATTGAATGCACATCAATTTCTTCACTTTCTTTATGATATTCATCATAGCTAGGTTCCAACATATCATAATTGTGCTCTTCTACATGCATTTTGCCATGTGAATTAGCGATTCCACGCTCATTCAATTCAAGGGCATACACCAACTGCTTCTCCAATCCACCTCATACCATAGGGTTTGTGGGTCTAGCATCATGAAAGGGGTTTTCTTCCTTATTAAAATCAGATATATCGGTGAGATTACCCTCCAATACGTCGAACTTCTTGTGGGAACCTTTTAGAATCTCCATCTGGGTTCCCACTTTTCTTGTTGCAGCCAAGCATAAATTGCATGTAGCTATTCTTCCATTGCACATTGCATCCTACAATCGCTTAAAAGCAAACCCTAATATAAACCCTAGGATCTTGTTAGACTTTGATGCCAAAATTTGGTATGGTTTAGGGAGAAAAAAGCAGTAATCAAAAGAATTAGGATTGTAAAACGAGTTAGAAATAAATTGGAATTCTAGAAAATGTAGGTTACACAGCGCCTAATTTTTGTTACAACTTGTTATAATAGGCTTTCTTGCAAATAAAGTTTTAATCATGGCCCTAGATCTAAACACTAAGATGACTAATAATCCTAGCCCTCTATCTTTACATCTAATAATAAATAAAACAAATAATAAAATTACTTTATTAAAAAAGGGTTCCTGCACCATTAAACCAAAATTGGTGTGGTTTAGGGACAGAACAACAGTAATTGAAAGAATTATGTCTGTAGAACGAGTTAGAAATATGTTGGAACTCTAGAAAATGTAGGGTTATAGAAAGCCTCTCGTTTCTGTTACTTGAGGGAAATAATAATAGTAATAATGATGATGATGACAACAATGATGGTAATTAGGTCTGTAAATTTTTTACTGCTTATTTATAGTAGGCTTTCTTGCAAATAAAGATTTATTCATAGTCCTATGTTTAAACCTTAATAATAACTAGTAACCCTAGTCTCTTATTTTTATATTTAATAATTAATACATAAAACAAATAATAAAATAGCATAAATAAAAAAAGCTCCTGCGTCAAAATGGCACTAAACAGGTTGTCCTAGGGATCCTCCGATGCCAAAGAAAGTTGCATCACCATATAGAAAAGTGAGCCTAGGTGCACCAGGCATATGCCTAATCAATGTGCCTGGCCTGAAGGGGTTTGAGGTTTTTTTGTTCTCTGATACTAAAGCGCAATGCCTAGGTGAGCCTAGGCACATGCCTGGGCAACATTGTAACTAACGAGGCCACAATGGGCAATGAGGTGCCAAGAGACAGATTCACAAAGTCCCTTCAATAATATATTGAACTTTGAATAAATAATGATATGCAATGGGCTTTTGGGATGCAGGTAGAACTTTATTTTGGTCAAATTGGCGGACTGGGATTTTACAGCCCCAGGAATGAGATGGAGGCTCAAAATTTCATCCTTTCACTTATCAAAAGCGCCTTATCCCATCATGTACGCATGCAAACACATGCTCTGCAAGATCTGCGAGATGCACTTATTAATAGGATTCATGAGTTAGGAACTGAGTTTAAAGTGGAGAATAAAATTGATATAAACTACAAGTGTGATAAAGAGAAGTGTTTATTACAGTGGGCTGAAAACAATGGTGCAAAAACAAGATTGCAGATAGCTTGTAAGTTCAAGACTAGAATTGCTTTTTAGTGATTTCTTGTTAATTAGTTTCCTGGCCTTATCATGTTTTGTTTTTCCTTTTATCTGTTTTAATACTATTTGGACCACATAATAGTTCTTTAACATTCAAAAGAAGCTTCAATACCACAAAATGGAATTTTCAAAACTGGCTTTGAATGAAAAGAAAAGGAAGTCCATGCTTTAACTATTGTCCGTTTCTTGCATTGGCTTTCATACAGATGTTGAAGGAGCTGGTAGAGGAGCAATTGCGATGGAAGATATGGAAGTTGGGGACATTGCTATGGAGATTCCTGCATCTATTACAATCTCTGAGGATCTCGTATATAAATCTGACATGGTATATTTCATCATTTCAATGAATATGTATCACTAGCTTATTATTAGTTTTCCCCAAGTTTGATTTAATATCTTTCAAAAAGCACCTAAGTTGAAAAGAGAGGCGTATTGAACTTGATAGATTTCTGGATATAATATGGTTATTCCAAATTGACACCATGTTATGATTCCGGTTTATTCAGTAATCTGCTGGCATAGTAATCCCCATACACTCGTGTAATTAAATTGAGAAAAGAGGACAAACAATATAACCATCACCCAAAAATTTTATTGTCCCCATATTCTGACTTTTAATGTAGGAGGCAAGTAAACTCTTCATCTCATACGCAAAAGATATTACAATGTCTTATTGTTTTGTCAATAAACCATCTGGTTTATGTTCACTTATACACGGTATAAGCTACTGTGGGGTGGCAATGACTTCATAGAGCATGGCATAAATAAAGCGTAGATATTTTAATACTGGCTGAGGATTTTACTTTATTGCAGTATCAAGTATTAGAGAAGATTGATGGAATGTCTTCTGAGACTATGTCATTGTTATGGTGCATGAAGGAGAGGCACAACTGTAATTCGCAATTCAAGATGTACTTTGATACACTACCAGAAAATTTTAATACAGGTTTGACCTTAGCTGTGATGAACATAGTTGATGATATCTAGATTGTAGCAAGTTGGTTTTATTTCTTTCAAATAGTTACCAGATTCTCTCTCATAAGGATAAAGTGAATGAGCTGAATGCTATTTTGAATTTAAAAATGTATCTTTTGCGTATTATTTTGTTCTTGAATTTTACTTCCTGAGGAATTTATTGATGCTGATGACTAATCTTTCCAAACATGGTCTAATGTAGTAGATTCACTGTCTCTGTAATATTTGTCATCTGTTCTTATTTCTCTATTCAATTGTGAAGGAAAAAACCTTTTCAATGGACCCTGAAAGAAAGAGCACCGTCTTGGTGGGGTCATAAAAAATGTTCCAGGTCTCATCAACCAACTCTTGTACAATAATTGTTCTGAGAAGCGATGTAAGATGGCAGATGGTGATGGAAGTTGTATATATCACCTTTACCTACAGGATAGGAGGTCGATTCTGTTTTGATAGATGCAGGCTTATGAATTCTTTTGTTAACCTGAATCAGCCATTGACTTCAGGTCCCCCCACCTGGGGGGGAAACCACTTTGACTATAGTGATCCTCAGAAAGAATAATAAGCACTTTCCCTCAAAAGGAGGAGCACGCCAACTCTACCAAATTTTTAGCCTTGTTATAATGATACACTTAAACCTGGCTAATGCTGAATTTGACCAAGAACCAAACAAGCTTTTTGTGCCTTGTATAGCACTCTGAAACATGTTAGCAATCTCTTCTTTGAGGAGTATGAGTAGGTTTTTGAAGTGCTTTGTACCAAGTAGACAAACTAATTGGCAGTGTTTACATATTTCATCTACTGCCCTGAAAACATTTAGTAATTCCAGATAGTGTAGTGGATGCTTCAGAACCCAGGGTAAACCCTTTCAACAAGAATTTGCTCCATTTCATTGCCATTGACTGCATTACCAGCATCATTAGCCAAGAGATAGTGTCGAAAATTGCATCTTTTACATATTATACTACGATATCATGGATTCTTGTGGGATAATATGAAATTATATCACTGAACCATGGATAGTGTAGATGCTGTTTCTCTTTGCCTTCCCTTCTTTCTTTTGTTTTCTTATTTTATTTATTAATTTCTCCTAGACAGAACTAACTGAATAATCTGGAGCTAAAGTTTGTTCTGAATCATGTATGCAGTAATTAGCTAGAAGGAATCTAAAATACTTGCACAAAAAAGGAGTAGTATTAGCCGTTTTATCTGTATGTGATAATGAAGTCTTCCTGCCTTTGATACTAAACTTTCTGTACTCTCTAGGATATGCTATCAATGATAATTTGCAATAAGGATGAGGAAGAAGCATTTCTTATATCAGACAGTCAGGGTGGAGGAATAGCCCTGGTTACATTTTATTTATTTGGAAAATTTTATAAAATAAGACAATGCAACACAAGACATTGTGCTAACTCTCATTTTCATTAATGTGCATTAGCAAACCCATATTCTGTAAATCAATATATCCTAATTATTGATAATGATGTTGATTTTGAAATTGAAGATCTAATAGATTCAAATATAGAAGACACCATCTTTTCCCTTTTCCTGTGACTTGATTGTATAAATTAATAAATGTTTTAACCTTACTCAAAGATAGTAATAGTGAGACTAATATAAATTTTATGTGCAATATGTATAGTCCTATATATTATCTTTTTACCTATTTTAATGTGGAAGACGTATTTCTAATTTTTTGACCTCAAATTTCCACTTCTTTGTCGTACAGGATTGAGCTTTGGAGTTGAAGCAATCATGGCTTTGGATGGAACTTTGCTATTTGAGGAGATAATGCAAGCAAAAGAGGTTATCCTTTATTGAACTGTCCAATATGTATACTGAGTCTACCTTAGAGTTATGGCTTTCTTTTCTGATGTGGAAAGGATCTAGATGTTAGAGGAGGTGTGCATTTCGGTTTTTGATGATTTTAAACTATTATTTTACTCAACATTTTGTGGCATCATATTAAAATTGGATCGCTCTAACTAGTTTTAGGTTGGATGATTAATAGTGTCAGAGCTTCAGTTTCTTCTTGCCTCATTTGTGTCTTCTGCATGATAAGCTTATTTTCCTTAGTTAATTTATTAGGCATACACGTGGCGTTATTTCTATCACATGGTATTTTCAATAGTTACTCTATTAGGCATACAAAGGTGTTATTTCCATCACTTGTTATTTTGCCTTGATTGGATTTGTGCATCTATAGCCAAGTGGTTTTAAACTTTGAATACATAACTATTGTCTAAGTGCCTTCTAAGTACCTGTAGACCTGGTTGATTTAAGAAATACATTATGTTTACCTAACTTCATTAATCTTGTAATATTAATTAGGGTAATTCAGGAAACTGTAACTATTATCTATGATAAATGCTTTATGTTGAGAAATGTTAACATTTTTCTAAATATAACGTATGGCCTTTCTTCCTTTTTGGTCTTTCCCAAATCTGCAGCATTTGCGTGTGCAATATGATGAGTTATTTCCTGCATTATCCAAGGATCATCCTGATATATTTCCACCAGAGCTCTATACATGGGAGCAGTTTTTATGGGCTTGCGAGCTCTGGTATTCTAACAGCATGAAAATTATGTTTGCCGATGGAAATCTGAAGACTTGCTTGATTCCTGTTGCAGGCTTCCTCAATCATTCTGTAAGTCACTCAATTTCTTGTTATTCACCATCCACAATTTGTTATTTCATTTGATGCTAGATGATTAAGGTACAACTTGAAGCTATAAGAGACGGTCTTGTGTACCGTTGAACTTCACGAATTAGGAAGAACCTATTTGGAAGGAGTTTATCAATCCTTAACATACGAAGTGCATATGTATCTTGAACTATGCTTAACTTTGTGGTGTTTGGCTGTTTATCAAATTTTCCCTAGTGTTGTTGCTACTACAACAACTATACCAGTTGTTCAGCTGTATGTACTAGTACGGACAATTTTAGTTTTTCCTTAATTATTTAGTTTGCTATTATATGTTTTTCTTAAACTTGTCTTCGCGGCCATTTCAAATAGGCACAATCAATTTTTAACCCAAAATATTTAGGCTTTCAAAATTTTCTGTCTTACGTGTATATATTAAGGTTCACTCTTATCTCATTTGCATCCTTTTATAAGTTTTTATTCTAGTTGATAATCTGGTATAGGGTATCGTTCTTTACAGTTACATCCGCATATAGTTCACTATGGCAAAATTGATTCTACAACAAATTCCTTGAAGTTCCGTCTTTCAAGACCTTGCAGTGCTGGGGAACAATGCTGTCTTAGTTATGGAAATTTCTCTGGTTCACACCTAATTACCTTTTATGGTTTCTTACCACAAGGAGACAACCCTTATGATGTGATTCCATTGGGTAATTTCTTGCATCCCCTACATATGTTAAGCATATTTGAGGCTATATTTCGCTTAGTTTGTATATGCAGATTCTTATGTAATACATGTATATGATTTTTAGTGGATATGTGGACTTTCTTTTTTTGACTCTCGGACCTGTGCAAACTTACACCCTGAGGGCTCATCATTTTGCAAGCAATAGTGTATTCCTCGAATAATCTATTGAGCCTTATTTTGGTGCAGATTTTGAGGTTGACCAAGTTGACACCATGGTGGAATGCCCTTTGTCCAACTGGACCACTCACATGGTCCGGGGAACCTGGCTTTCAGAGAATCAAAATATCTTTTATTATGGTTTACCATCTCCACTATTAGACTGTCTACGAAGTGCTCGGAGTCAGATGCCATTCACTAAGACCCTTGTAATCTCATTCCCTTATTTCTGTGTTCTACATACGCCATTATATATTTATTGTGAATATTTAGCGTCTCATGTGGTTATCTTCAACGTAATGCTTTCTTTGTCAGTTATTAATCACAAAATATTGACATATTTGAGTTATTTATACTTTTTTGGGGCCCTCTCTCAAGATAAAAGCAAACATGGAAGTTGATAAAGAAATTCTTGAAGATCTACAGTCCACATTCAATGCCATGATGGAAAATTTAAGTGACATGGATTCTGTTGATAGGTAAAGAAATCCCAAGCTCTAATCAAGCATTTATAAATTCATGGCAGCTGAATCTAATTTTCAATACATGAAAAGTATATATATTGATGATTTTCTGTCCCATCCATGCAGGGAAAGTAGCAGTTGGGATGTGAAGCTGGCATCACAATTTAAAGAGATGCAAAGGAGGATTGTCTCCTCGATTTTAACTTCTTGTTCAACAGGTATAAAGCTGGTGGAACATGAACTGTCTAAATGCAAGGCTGAGGAGTGAGGAGAAGATATCACCGGGTGAGCTGGCTGCTGTTTGTTGATCCTGACTCCATGTTGCACTTGTGGCATCGGCATGACATCTTTCTTGCACTGCAAAGATCTTGTTAATAACCACACTGATAACTGCAATGACCATCTGGCGCTCAGAATTTTGATGATATAAGCAGCATGATATGAGTAATGGCCTGGTATGATTAACTTTCAATGTTATCATGAATGAAGTTACATGGTCATTTGAGTGTATCGGATTGGATGAGTTATATATGACTAGTTAACTTATTTATGTTGTCTGAATGTTGGGATGGAGAAAAGGAGCAAAGGTATAGAATAGCCTCCTGAGTTATGAAAGGCATTAAGCCGTTTATTAATTGTTTAGTCCGGGGAAAGATATGGCCTTCATATTGGGGCAAGATGCGGATAATTTTGCCCTAATATTGGTGGATTGGTCGTGCACCCTCTGCTATTTTACTTTCAATGCAATCATCAACGCCATTCATATATATATATTCACACCTGGCATGTGCCAGGGTCAGTACTTGGCACGTTAGTAGTGAATTTTTTTTAACCTTACAAGTAGGGCTAAAAATTGTCATACATCCCATTTCTTATATATATAAAATTTTTCTTTTTAATTTTTACTGTATCTATGTCACCACGTTAATTCTGCATGTGGTGTTTTAAAACTCTAATGATAGTATATAAAATATTTTCATTTAAAAATATAAAAAAACAAATAAATAGGACACATGCAATCATTTTAATCTTGTTAAATTTTTACACTAAGGTAGTTTTTGGTGTTTTCTCGTGTTATGATTTTATTAGAATGTTTCTTTGGAATGTAATTGTTGAGGATAGTGATCATATTTTGCTAATTAAATTCTCAAAAAAGAAAAAAATTATCAAACGCTACCTAATAATGATAATAATGATAATAATCTTATATGATCATAATGGTACTTAGTAAAGAACTTGAACAAACTAAACTTTCCTCAAATGAAAACCAAAACATAGTCTTAGAAGAGAGGGTGATTGTTGGAAATCAAAGATTGGGAAGGTGGGTGGAAAGGAAAATAGATTTAGTTGAGCGATTTGACAACTAGCATGGCAAAGCAGGGTTCATATCTGAACCCAAGGCGTCGGCCAACAGTGAGTTTTTTGTTATCATAGAAAAGGGTGGTGTCGCAAAGTAAAAAATAAGGTCGAGAAAAGTTCAACTTCAATTTGTAAAAGGCTTTGGAGTCTTCATCGAATAGAAGAATGTCAATGGATTTGCCATTTTCCAAGTCCTGCACCTCCTTCTTCTTAAGCCCTGGAGCAATGTACTTTTTGACTTCATCCACAAGCACAATTATGTCTCCCTTTTGGTCCAAATCTGCATTGCATATTATTCTTTCGAATTCCCAATCCTCTCTCCCAAACATGGATTCCAACAACTTATCACTTTCCTCTGGACTCATTGTTTCAGTTAATAATTCCTTGCCTTTCACTTTGCAGTCCTTCAATTGAGCAGCTAATTTCAATGTGAAGTAAGGCTAGGCATCTGCCATTGCTACACAAATGGATATTCATTTTCAGTTGAATGAAATATAAAAATAATCAGATTATGTTTAATAAACAGGCCTAGCATCCAAAGTATAGACATTTAACACAATAACAATGTACCAAGTCTATTTGTAATCAAATTTAAGAATATGTGGTTAACATAGCATACTGAGATTTTCTCAATTAAAATTTTATGATATTTCTATTACTAAAGGAGATTACAAAATTAGTTTTATCAATAAATTTACTTAACATGTTGATTTCAAATAAATAAATATAAAAGATTTCATTTATTCTCATTTTTTTGTTCAATTAATTTCTTTCATTAAATGATAGTGGCTTCTTTCTAACCTCACCAACGGCATCCAAAATTTCCAATGAAGATAACTTAAAAAAAAGATGAATGCCTAAAATTAAATTACTCAGTGAGAAATAAATTTGAATACTATGTCAAGCAATTCAAATGTATCTTTAACGCCTGGCCTTAGCTGAAATGTTGTTTGTTTCTTTTGTAGTATTGAAAAAAAATGGCCATAATGGCAAAAAAGGAATAAAAATGTAGGACATATATGAGAAAATCTTGTGCTCAATAGGATTTATTTTCATGGACTATTTCCTTGATATTCAAACGAATATCACACCATTTTGAGAGATCATTATATGAATAGTTCATACCACTTTTGTAATAAGCCCATCCAATTATTATATACCACATCAATAAAATTTTTCAACCGAAATCTCTTTCACACTAGTTTTTTTCTTCCTGAAATCATATCTGCAACAACAAATAAAATGAAGGAAAAATTGATGAAAAAGTTTCTCAATCCATATCTTGAAATATAAAAAAAAGTTCATTCTAGCAGAAACATTTTCAAAAGGAAAAAGAAAAAGAGCAAACTCTGTTTGCAACTAACAGTAGTAGCCCTTATTTATTGAATACAATTTTGTCTAAACAATTTTGCATAGGGTAATTATAGGTTACCATATGTCAAGAGAAAATATGGTTTTCTCACAAAAAATAGGGTAATTACAGGCAAAAAGGAAAAAAATGGCCTTCTTTTTCATCATCTCTCCTATCAATTATACATGAAATTTGAAAGGATTTCACTTGAATTAACACTCTAAATATCATAAAGAAACCAACTCTTCAACGACAAGTGATTTTAATTTAGCTTTAATATCAAAACCGAGAGTTTGATTTTGACAATGATTGATTCTTAAAATTGGGATTCCTTGTTTATCTTCTTCTGTTTGCAATGGGAGAAGTTTCAGACACATTCTTTTCCCAATTTTAGTTGGTGTTGCAGATATGCTTTTAAGGAAAAAAACAAACACTGATATGTGAGAGACTTGTTTCAAATGTGATGTGGGTTGAGGTGGCTGTTGTTCATCCATTTTCAAATTGAAAGTGCCCCCGACGTGTCATGCGGGTGCTTCCAAAGGATGTTTTAGCAATTGAACTATGTTAATACTAACATCAATGGTGAGAATTTATGACAACACATAGCACTAACATCAATGGTGAGAATTTATGACAAAACAGAGCATATGCATTGATGTCTTACTATAGACAAACCATAAATATTGTGTTACATGGCTTTGGAATCAAAATATATACTTCACTAATCCTTTTCATACAGATTTCAAATTACAACACAGCAAAGAAGTATTACAAATAATAAGTTAATGGATGAGGTGATGTAAATAACAGAAACTAAAATATAAAGTAAAATAAAATAAGAATAAATGACCTGTTTTCGTACTTCCGGTTGACTTTAATTCCTTGAAAAGAGAATATAAAGAAAAGAAAAAAAATCACAACCTTAAATTTTGTTAGCAGTCATCTAGGTTTTTATTATCCCTTTCTACTACGATTTTAATATTTGGTGGATTTTACTAGTTAATAAATGTATTGAATGTTGTTTACAATTGTCACTAATTTGGTAATAGATTTTATTGTCCAGATGTGTTTTTGGTGCAAATACAATTAACCAAAAAAGGAAAGAATCTATTAGGAGTTATTTCTTTTCAAATGTAAAAAGATCTAGGGTAAAGTATATCGCCATCACTCAATTTTGACTAAAATATTAAAATATTTACTAAATTTTAAAAATTTATAACTCAGTCATTAAACTTTAGAAAAATAACAAACCAATCATCAATAGTCATTTTCCGTTATGTCTGTAACGGAAAGCTGACCTGTCATCTCACGGTGTAAACGACCCCAATTTAAGAACCCTAGCTGGGCTGGGAAGAAGAAGAAGAAGAAGAAGAAGAAGAAGAAGAAGAAGAAGAAGAAGAAGAAGAAGAAGAAGAAGAAGTGGAGATGCCGGTTGTGATTCTGTCATTGTAGCTTCAACTGTCCATTGCGACAACCACCATTCATGGCTGTCAGTAAGCCTAGAAACCTCTCAAGTTTGACAAAAACATTCCTTTTGAACTTGTAAACCCCAAAGTCAGCTTAGATTTTTCAAAATCAACATCGAAAGCTCCAAATCTATGCCCAAATCCTGCGGTTTCTAACACTTTAACCGCCACATTCTCATATATTAGATTTCAAGTTTCCTTTCAATTGTTGTTTTGGGGTGTTTTTAGTAGTTGATGACTTATGACGCATTTTCCCTCCTTTTCTTGTTCCCTCTTTAGTTCCAAATCTTAATAGTTAAATGGAATCTGCTTCAGTTTGGTGTATGTCATTGATCACATTTTAATTTGTTTTTCTCTATTGTTTTCTTATTTTTTTTGTTCATTGCATGGGGGGTTTTGGTTTTGACCAACCAAGATAGAAGCCTCTTTCCTGATCTCGTGGTTTGCTTATAGGAATCCCTTTTTGGATTATCTTATCATCTCTTTTGATTGGCTCTTTTAATTAAGGTATTGTTGCTCTGATATGTGCTACTGACTTTACTATGAGTTGTTTTGGGGCTTGCCATGTAAGTATGGCAAGGGAGAAAGGGTTTTACTTGAGATTTGTTCCATATTCACTTTTTCTTGTATGTATAATTGTATTACCAATGACAATTGGTTTATTGGATTTTAGATTCAAAATTCTCTGCTAAACAAAATCCCTATTTCAACTACAATAACATATCTCATATTTCAAGTTTCCAACTTCCCTTGTCTCTATTTTTTATTCCCCCCAAAATTGAGACCCTTTGGCTCCTCATGTCCAACTCATGTCCAGTGTGGCAAGTTAACTAGCCACGTCACCTGTTTTGTTAGGCCTTTAATAGAAAATGTTAGTAGCTGACTACTTTGTCACTTTTCGATAATGTTAGTGGTTGGTTTGTTATTTTAATCAGAGTTGAGAGACTTTCGGTATAAATCAAAACGACATCATATTACATTAGTCAAACAAACCGAGTAGATAACAAAGTATAAACCTTATCAGCTTATAGAAAAGGAAACACTCTGTCACCAAAGTATTCTTAGCATTTAGCCACCATATCTTCCAACATGTGAGAAAAACAATCATCGAAATATCGAGCCAACTTTTTTTATATCTTTGACCATTTAAAAAAAAATCCTTTTCCACCTTGAAGCTAACCAATTAAAGTGGCATAGAATCCAAATATTTTAGGAATGTACACAACCTCTTTAGTAGCCATTATAAAGGTCAGTATTGATAAATACAAGGCATGTTTAGAGGGCATGTATTAATATGTATAGGATAAGTATCGATACTTAAAGGCTTCCATTTTGGTTCTAAAAATATTGACTTGCAATGTATTAATACTTAGACCCTTAGTATTAATGCTTAACTACCAAAATATCTTAGAAACAATTTAAAACCTTATACCATTTTGGTATTGACTCCAAAACTTAATACAGATGCATCGATTAACTCTTTATCTAGTTTTCCAGTTGTAGAGGGTGTTGCTTGTGACTACTAAGGTTGTTGGAGTTGGGGTTTTACTGAGGGGATCAGGTTGTGCCCAGTCCTGGATGCTGAACTTTGATGGGGCTCTTTATGGCTTGGGAAAGAAGCTGTAGGCACAATGTGTTGGGGATGGATTGCTTGCAGGTGGTGGAGTTGTTGCAAAGTGGGGGCTTTAGCCATTTTTGATCATGAACAAGTTGAAAGCTATTTAAAATTGGCAATGGGAGATTTAGGTGTCACACGTTGCGAGGAGTTAGAATCATGTAGAGAATGTCATAGAAATGTTAGCA
This sequence comes from Gossypium raimondii, assembly GCF_025698545.1. Classification (NCBI taxonomy): domain Eukaryota; kingdom Viridiplantae; phylum Streptophyta; class Magnoliopsida; order Malvales; family Malvaceae; genus Gossypium; species Gossypium raimondii. The sequence goes on along the minus strand of NC_068572.1, from coordinate 17,622,134 downwards.
TTTAAGTTTCTGCCTGATAGGAAATTCTTCGGTATCCATATTATTCTATTGTTGACGTATATGCAACTTTTCAAAGACTCTTGTTGTAAATATTTATTTCTTTCCCCTTGATAAAAAAACATTTGGTTAAGTATAAAAGACATTTAGAATATGTTTTTGAGTATTTTTCAAGTCTTGAGAATGTTTAATCTCTAAATGACTTGTGATAAAATTGATCTTAAATGTTGTTTTATTAAAATCTTGAGACATCAAAGCTAAAAAGAACCAGATTATGTCAAATTAAAATTGTAGATATTAAATCCTAAATTTAAGCATAGTAGATGAACCATAACCATATATCCACCTAATGTACCACCCCATACCCAGTTCAGTTCCTAAACCTGAGCTATGGAATACCACATTAGCCACTTAGGTGACTCTCCATTAACACCCAACATAATCTCCATCACACCACAATGTTCAAATATAAAATATGCTTAAATTATTAATTGTGTTGCGTAATATCATATAAGTGCTTACACAAAACTTTTTAAACTAACTTCCATTCAATACAGCTCGCATGTAATACAGGGTTCGCATACATAAAATGTAAGGGTTCACGTGTAAAATAGATAGGGGTTCACATACATATATTAGTAAGGCTTCGCATATAGGGCTTGAATACCAATTACAAAAGGGTTCGCACATTATTTACTAATGGTTCGCATAACTATTATTCTAGGGTTTGCTTAACAGATCTCATGAGGTTCGCATAATCATTTCATTAAGAGTTCACATTCATAAGGGTCCTAAGTCTTTCTAACAAGATTAGCCTTACGAACAGGGTTTGCATACATAACACTTTCCTTTAACAGGGTAAGTTTTTCGATCAACCCCTATGTGTGGAGATACAATGAGTAGGTTCATAAGGTTTCTCCTATGTCGTTTACCATAAATTGGAAAGGGTTTACTAGAAGCAATTTTCCATCTGATAGGGTTCACACCTTGTCCTAAATGTAACTTTTGGCGAACTCTTTATAAGTTAGCAAAATTGTGTTATTACATGCTATTTGTTATGGTGAATACTATGTTTAGCAATTTAATTACTTAAATATGAACTTGTAATTTAAGAAAACATCAAAATAGACATGGTTTATATTCATGTAATTAAAATTCAGATGTTTATTAAGTATATAGGTTTGCAAATAAAACATAAAGGAAGACATAATAAAACATAAAATAACTAAGTCCTAGGATAATTAGCGAAGTCATTAGAAAGATATCTTTAAGCCCAAGCAGAATATCCTATATTGCCTTTAAACCAGGGTTTGTTTGTATCGCATTATCAGAAATTATGCTTCCTAGATCACTCGTGTCACTACTGCTCACCATGCAATCTAACTATCTGTAGTATTTAGGAAGGAGTGTGTGAGCTCTTGAGAACTCAGTGAATATACAAAAAAAATACCAAAAGGCATGCACAAAGCATAGGTTAAACAAAACTTTACCAGACTTACCGAACTTGCGAACAAGGTTTGCCATACTTGCGCAAAGTTTAGTTCGCAAATAGTTACTATCAGATAGCTTGAAATCAGTAGAGCACGATATTTTAGAAAGCATAAACTATTTTCCTGTTGGATAAATAGGATCCCCTTATAACGCTTCAGAATGACTCAATAAGTCTAATATGTCTCATAAGTGTAGCATAAAGCTAAACACTTTCCAACACACCAACATGTCCCAGTGAATGGAGCTTATGTAAAAACCCTTTTTTTAGTGGTGACGGAACATTGGTTTTGGGACTATAAATTTTTGTCGTGTCAGGTCATAAATGTTATTTATAGAATATTTATGAGGCAACTAGAATCGTATTAATTTTTGGTTAAGAAATTTTATCGTTTGGACATCTAATTAAAGAAAAAAGACTAAATTGTATAAGGTGCAGAACTTAGTAATTATAGCATTCAAGTGATTAAATTGTTTAATTACTAAATGAGGAAGGACCAGAGCAGGAAATAGGCCCTATTCATTAAGTTGGACGGCATTAAGAAGGAAAATGATAAAAAATAATGTTTAATTAATGGAAAAATTATAAATAAAGTAAAATTAAGTAAAAACAAACTGAGAAAACAAGAGATTTCTTCTTCATTTCTTCATCTTCTTGCTGAAAACAACATTGGAGAACCTAGGAGAGCTTCGGTCATCTCTTTCCTTGAATGGTATGGAAGTTGACCCATTTTTTTTGTAATTTTTATGTTTTTGAGATCGTTGCAACTAGGTCCAGCTAGCCCGTACCTTCATTTTTGAAACTGTTAAAAATTTTAGAAGTTTCCATTGATTAATCTTGAATGTTCTTGATGATTAAGATATGTTTGAAGCTTTGATTGGGACATTTAGTTGTTTTGTGAAGTGATTTTTGTCAGATTTTGATTTAAGGATTAAATTGTTTAATGTCAAAATTTCAAGACTTAGTAGCAAATTTGATGTATAATAGGGATTGTTTGAGAGCTTAGAAAATTTGGTTGTAAATTGGTTCTTAGGAAATGGTCAAATTTGGTGAATATCGGGTTAGAGGACTAAGTTGAAAAAGTTATAAAAGTTTAGGGAAAATGTGTAATTAATAAAAATTTAAGGTTCATATGCATTGAATGGAATGTGGAATATGTATGAAATTAATGTATTGTATTTAAATATTATACAGATCAAAATTTGGATCAAAAAGACAATAACTGAGGAATAGGGAAAATAACGGACTAGCTCCTGTGTGTTGTTCAGAGTTGAATATTAGGTAAGTTCATAGTGTTTTCAATAAGTGAATGAATTTCTATTTTTACTTTTACATTATAGTTCCTTAGTTAAAGGTCGATAATTAATTATTGAATGCTTGTACTTTGGTACCCCTGTTTCTACTTTAGTACCCCTGTTTGTAGGTCGATAATCAAACTAGCTGGTGTTCTCGCTTCAGACCGTTCATTCATGTCGATAGTCTTCACTACTACCCCAAACGTTATCGCGAGTACTTTTTCTCCCTTTGATATTAATGTATATGCATGATTGTTCCTGGACCAACTCACTCGTATATATGCACTGCATTAGGAGACAAAAAGAAATTACCTGTTGAGTTCACTGAATATACTGTCAAAGTTACAAATACCCTGGGTCAGTGTGTTTTAGTTAATCAGATGTGTAGATCGTGTCCACTAAAAGTTAGGGGTTACGATTTTTCAGCTAGTTTGATGTTGTTACCCTTTGATGATTTTGATATCATTCTGGGAATGGACTAGTTGTCCGAGCATGATGCAATAGTGAGTTGCCAAAGGAAGCAAGTTAGTTTGAAGCGTCCAGATGGTGAATTTATTTGTTTTAAAGTAGATGGGGTCGATTGTATTACAAGTGTAATTTTGGCATTTACAGCTCAGAAATTGATTAAAAAGGGTTGTGAAGCTTATTTAGCCTACATTCTTGATTCGAAAATAACTGAATCAAAAATCGAACAAGTGCCAGTAGTCAAGGAATATGCTGATGTTTTTCCTGAGGAACTGCCTTAGTTACCACCAACTCGAGAAGTAGGGTTTGTGATCAAACTTATGCCTAAAACAACTCCAATTTCAATAACACTGTATAGGGTGGCTCCTACAAAATTGAAAGAGTTAAAAATGTAGTTGCAAGAGTTGCTAGATCACTGATTTATTCGACTGAGCGTGTCACCTTGGGGTGCTCTAGTTTTTTTTTTCATAAAAAAGAAAGATGGGTCAATGAAACTATGAAAAAGAAAGATGAGTCAATGAAACTATGTATAGATTATCGACAGTTGAAAAAAGCCACCATTAAGAATAAGTACCCGTTACCTCGTACTGATGATTTGTTTGATCAGTTAAAAAGAGCTACAATGTTTTCAAAGATTGACTTGAGATCATGATATTATCAACTGCGATTTAAAGAAAAAGATGTATCAAAAACTGCATTTAGAACTAGATATGGTCACTATGAATTTTTGGTGATGTCATTTGGTTTGACTAATGCCTCTGCAGCATTCATGGATTTGATGAATCGGGTGTTTCAACCATATTTAGATTGGTTTGTTGTGGTATTCATTGATGACATTCTCATTTATTCATCGAACGAGTCAGATCATGCAAAATATTTAATAGTTGTGATGCAAACCTTGCGCGAAAAATGACTGTATGTGAATTTTAGTAAATGTGAATTCTGGCTACAAGAAGTAGATTTTCTGGGACATGTTATTTCTTCGGATGGAATCAGTGTTGATCCGAATAAAGTTTCTACAATTGTTGAATGGAAAATTCTGAAGAACATTTCTAAAGTCTGAAGTTTCTTGGGATTAGCTAGATATTATTGATAATTCGTTAAAAATTTCTCAATCATTGCTTCACTTATGACTAGGTTATTATAGAAAAACATCGAATTTGCTTGGTATGATAAATGTTAACAAAGTTTTGATCAACTGAAAATCATGTTAACAGAAGCTTCAGTATTAACTCAGCCTGAATCTGGAATATGTTGTTTATAGTGATGCATCTCTCAATGGTTTAGGTTGTGTGTTAATGTAGACAGGGAAAGTAGTAGATTATGCTTCTCGACAGTTAAAGCCGCATGAAAGAAATTATCCTACTCATGATCTTGAGCTTGCAGCGACCGTCTTTGCTTTGAAGATATGGAGGCATTATTTATAAAGTGAGAAATGTCATGTGTTTACTGATCACAAAAGCTTAAAATACTTAATGACCCAGAAGGAGTTGAACCTGAGGCAGCAACGTTGGTTAGAACTACTGAAAGATTATGATTTGATTATTGATTATCATCTGAGGAAGGCTAATGTGGTTGCGAATGCACTTAGCAGAAAGTCATCATTGTTTGCACTTCAAGTTTTGAACGCTCATTTGGCTTTGAGTGTCGATGGTTCTGCATTGGTAGAATTGAAGACTAAACCCTTGTTTCTGCAACGAATTCAGGAATTGCAAAATGATGACCCGAAGTTTATAATGAAACGAAGTTTGGTTCAGGATAATTTGACTATTGAATACAGTATTGGTGATGATGGTATCTTGTGTTACCGTAATAGAATTTGTGTTCCGAATAGTTCAAATTTGAAACATGATATTCCATCTGAGGCTCACAGTAGTATATATTCCATTCATTTGGGTAACACGAATATGTATTGCGATTTGAAATAGATGTAATGGTGGCCATGTATGAAATATGAAATTTGTGAGTTCGTAGCCAAATGTTTGATTTGCCAGTAGGTAAAAGCAGAACATTAGGTGTCGTTAGGATTATTACAACCTGTTATGATTCTTGAGTGGAAGTGAGAACGAATCACTATGGATTTTGTATCTAGTTCGCCTGTAACTTCGAAAAAGAAAGACTTGATCTGGGTGATTGTTGACAGATTGACTAATTTGGCCCATTTTATTCCAGTTAGAATGGATTATTCACATGAGAGGTTAGAAGATTTGTATGTGTCAGAAATTGTTAGATTGCACGGAGTTCCAACATCTATTATTTCTGATCGTGATCCACGATTGACATCGAGGTTTTGGAGTAAAATTCATGAGGCTTTAGTCACTAAACTCAACTTCAGTACCGCGTTTCATCCTCAGACGGACGGGCAATCAGAACAAGTAATACAAATTCTGGAGGACATGTTACGATATTGTATACTCGAGGTTGAAGGTAGCTGGGAAAAGTATCTAATGTTAGCTGAATTTGTTTATAATAACAATTATCAATCCAGTATAAAAATGACACCATTTGAAGCTTTATACGGAAGAAAATATAAAACGTCGTTGTATTGGTTCGAGTTGAGCGAAGCCAAAATGGTGGGAATTTATTTGATTGAAGAAACTGAAGATAATGTTCGAATTATTCGGAATAGTTTGGAAGCTGCATTTGATCGTTAGAAATCATATGCAAATTTGAGAAGAAAAGATATTGAGTTTGCTGTTGGCGATCGAATGTTCCTAAAAGTCTCTCCGTGAAAGAAAGTGCTACATTTTGGCAGGAAGGGAAAGCTGAGCCCAAGATTTATCGAATCGTACGAGATTATTGAAAGAGTCTGCCCTGTAGCTTACAGACTAGAATGGTCTCCTGAATTACAGAAAATTCATAACATGTTTCACGTTTCAATGCTAATACGGTACAGATCTGACCCATCACATGTGATTTCTCACAGTAAAGTGTAATTATAGCTAGATTTGACGTATTTTGAAGAATTAGTGAAAAGTTTGGCTCGAGAAGTCAAAGACTTCGAAATAAACTAGTACCTCTAGTGAAAATTTTGTGACATTGACATGGTGCTGAAATGGCTACCTGGGAAACCGAGGAATCAATGAAACTACAATATCAGAATCTATTTTAGGTAACAATTTCAAGGATGAAATTTTCTAAGGGGGAGAGTTGTAGCAACTTGTTTTTCAATGGTGACGGGATAGTGGTTTTGGGACCACAAATTTCTATCGTGTTGACTCGTAAATGTTATTTATAGAATACTTATGAGGCCATTAGAATCGTATTACTTTTTGGTTAAGAAATTTTATCGTTTGGATAGCTAATTAAAGAAAAAAAGACTAAATTGTAAAAGGTGCAAAACTTAGTAATTATAGCATTCAAGTGATTAAATTGTTTAATTACTAAATGAGGAAGGACCTGTGTAGCAAATAGCCCCTAGTCATTAAGTTGGATAACATGAAGAAGGAAAATGATAAAAAAAATGTTTAATTAATGGAAAAATTATAAATTAAGTAAAATTAAGTAAACAAAAATTGAAAAAGAAGAAGAGATTTCTCCTTCATTTCTTTATTTTCTTGCTGAAAAACACCATTGGAGAACCTAGGAGAACTTCGGTCATCTCTTTTCTTACATGGTATGGAAAGTGACCCATTTTCTTGTAATTTTTATGTTCTTGAGATCGTTGCAACTAGGTCCAGCTAGTCTGCACCTTTATTTTTGAAACTGTTAAAAATTTTAGAAGTCTCCATTGTTTAATCTTGAATGTTCTTGATGATTAAGATATGTTCGAAGCTTTGATTGGGATATTTAGTTGTTTTGTGAAGTGATTTTTGTTAGATTTTGATTTAAGGATTAAATTATTTAAATGTCAAAATTTCAAGATTTAGTAGCTAATTTGATGTATAATAGGGACTGTTTAAGAGCTTAGAAAATTCAGTTGTAAATTGGTTATTATAAAATGGTCAAATTTGGTGAATATCGGGTTAGAAGACTAAATTGTAAAAGTTATAAAAGTTTAGGGAAAATATGTAATTAATGAAAAGTTATGGGTCATATGCATTGAATGGAATGTGGAATATGTATGAAATTAATCTATTGTATTTAACTATTATATAGATCAAAATTTGGATGAAAAAGACAATAATTAAGGAAAAGAAAAATAGCGGACTAGTCGCTACGTGTTGTTTAGAGTTGAATATTAGGTAAGTTCATAGTGTTTAGAGTTGAATATTAGGTAAGTTCATAGTGTTTTTAAAGGTCAATAATTAATTATTGAACCCTTGTTTGTACATACGTGCCCCTGTTTGTACTTCGATACCCTTGTTTGAACATATATACCCCTGTTTGTACTTTGGTACCCCTATTTGTACATACGTGCCCCTGTTTGTACTTTGGTACCCCTGAAATCCAATAATGTATGGATTGTATGTAATTGTGTTAGATTGAATGTAATATTATGAGCTTACTAAGTTATGTAAACGTCTTGGTTCTTGTGGATTGCTTTGTAGAGTTTTATTGTTGACACTTTGGAAGGATCAATCAACCGGCGCACACTATCCATTGAATTTGGTAGTTCTTGTATCTCTTAGGGAGTGGCAGGTATATGTGGCTAAATAGGTTGTTTTGGTACAATTTGATACTTTACTAAACTATGTCAATAGGTATTTTTTTATGCTTGTAAATAGGTTTCTTTTGGTATAACTAGAATGGTATGAAAGTGAACACTTGTGGTATGTTTTAGTATATGATTGAATTAAGTTACTATGCAAGAAATGGTTTAATCTTGATATGGTTTAGTTGTTGATGTTTTGATATAGTTGTGGTGTTTATGAATGACACATTGGTTGGTTGATTTTAGGACATTAAAATGGTATGTTTTTGTAGTGGTGAATGATGTTATGGTCATTGGATGCATGTTTAAATGGTTAGATTGGTTAGGTGTGAATTGCTTGTGGAATGGAAAATATATGTATGATTAGGTATGGTTTGATTCCTTGTTAGTGTGCACAAGTTGTTCAAATGGTCATGTATGAATTGGTGTTGGGAATGGCTTGTTTTAGGTGAATTTTAGGTCCACACGGCCTGAGACATGGGCGTGTGACTAAACTGTGTGTGACACACGGCCTGGAAACATGACCGTGTGTCTCCTGAAGGTTTCTTTTTATGCAAGTCAATGAGTTACACAGCCTGGCACATGGCCTGGCATACGGGCATGTGAGGCAATTTTGAGAGTTACAAGGCCTGGCACAAGGGCGTGTGACACGACCATGTGACCTTATTTAGAGAGTTACACAGGCAAGGACATGGGCTGGGACACGATAGTGTGTCCCTAATTCAAAGGTTACACAGCCTAAGACACGGGCGTGTGTCTTAGCCGTATGAGGCACACGGCCTGCCATATGGCCGTGTGACCCCCGTTTCCAAATTTTTGTGAACTTTTCTTAGACTTTTCAAATATTTTCAATTTAGTCACGAATTGTTTCTAAGGTATTTCTAGGGCCTCGAGGGCTCGATTTAAGGATGGGATATACATGTATGATTGATATATGATATGTTTATGTTAGTAAGTGAAATATTATTTAAATGTTTTTTATTGTACGGTAATGCTCCGTAACCCTAATCTAAAAATGGATACGGGTTAGGGGTGTTACAACTTAGCTCGACATTCCCGTATCTCTCCAACCTGTCCTAGGGCCTCTCGCCTAAATTACAAAATATAGAGGTGAGGGAGTACTCATAATCCTATGGCATGCCATTATATCCAAAAATTTCAGGAAAAACATATGTTTCAAAAATGTACTTAAAACATAAAGCTGAAACATTGTGCGGAGCTCGTTAAGTACTGTTTATGTTAAGCTTGCAATAAAGAGCTCGCATATCACTGTTCATAACAACACATATACATTCACAAAACAGATTATAGAAGAGACTTACTTTGGAAGTTAGGATTAAACCCTAAGCTCCTGATTAACATTATGATTGACACATACAAGTGGTGATACCTGTACACACACCAATTACTGGAAACTTTAGACAAGTTTTGTATTTCCTTTTTCCTTGCTTATAGGTTGTTCTGTCAGTTTTGCAATTTCACAAATATACAAAAGTCACTAGCATAAAAAGCACATGGAAACTCATAAAAATGATCCTAGGTCCGCACATGCCAATCTTTCGGTGAACCTAGTTTCCTTTTTTTGCTAACTTTTCTTAGTTACTTCTAAACATAACGGAGAAATAAAGTCTTACCTTAGATCCTAAGAGTTAAATGTTGGGTTCTTAAAACTTGATAACAGAGTAACCGATGATGAATTTAAGATAATTTTGTTGCATATAAGAGTATGGAATTTTCTAATGGAAAGGGCTTAATTTATAAGCACTGAGTGTTCTAATGTTCTTAGAATACCTAGTCACAGTAGAAGTAAGGAATAAGTTACGTGCATGGATGGTGTTTCAAGGAGAATAGTGAGTTGACTTTCCTAACTTTGGTATAATTAATTTTTAACTGCTCCTACTTTTGACTCCTGGCCCAATTCAGTGATTACAGCTCGCCAGGCCCACTGGCGAACACCAGCTTGCTAGACGAACTGGCGAATACTTAGCTCGTTAAACTTACTAGCATACACGAACTTGGTAGACTTGCTGGTGCACTCCAACTCACTAAACCTACTAGGAACACAGTTTGCTAAATCCTCTGGCGAACCCTGCTTCTCCAAAGCCATTGACGATCTCTATTTGCTAGACTCAAACTTCTAGGCCCTATTTTGGGATACTACACCTAAAACAATTTGTACCTAACAAAATCATTTATCATTTGATTTAACAAAAGTTCAATATCTTGTTTTAACTTTAATTTAATTGGTACAAGTTTACCAAAAGCAAAGTGGTGATAAGTAAACTAATTTTTATAATTCTAGATAATAAATTACTAATTTTCATATATATGTATATTAGAATTTTATGATATTTTAAAAATATTTTTAGAGTTATTACTGATAAAAACTATAAAAGTATCACAATGCCATTTTAACTATAGTTCAAGAGTCAAATTAGTTATTAACTAAGATGCCATATCTCTATTTCAATAAAGGGGTTAGTAGAAGTTAATGGGCAAGTAGAGGTGTCCATGGGTCGGGTCGGGCCCAACTAAAATTTTAAGCCTGATTGGTAGGCCCAGGCTTGACCCAGCCTGAAAAACGGGCTGATATTTTTGTCCAAGCCAAACCCATATTATATGTGCTAAATCAGGGCCCAACCAATTTTTTTTATAAAATTTTATTACATAAAATAAATTTTTAAAATATAGTATATCAAATACACTAAAAAATTAAAACAAATAATTCCCCAAAATTATCAAATTGCATTAACAAATATTAAAAGTTGGATGAAAACTTATTGTAACTTGTTGGATGTGAACCTTATTAACGTTCATAATAATTAATCATTGTTCATTTTAAAAAATAATTAATCATTGCTAATATAATGATTATCTTTACAAGAGAATAATAAATTTTGCACATAATGAAAAACAACAAAGTAAATGATGGCATGAAGGCTGTTTCATTGAAGTACATTAAAGCTAAAGGATAGTACATGAAATTTTATAATTAGTGAAACAACTTGGTAACTAAAACCAACCACAGCAAGGTTATATTCTCATGCAAGTGATGTTGGAAACCTGACAAAATTAAAAGTTCTACAATATTCAAAAACAAGTTCTACAATATCTATATATCAATCAAAATAGCAGCAGAAAGTAGCACCCAACGGTAGCAATAGAACATTAAAAACAACAGCAGAACAATATTGAAACAACACCCAAAATAGCACTAAAAACAACCTGCAAAATATAAATGACCATTCAAAATATCTATATATCAAGCAAGCAACATATTTGATTTTTTAACAAGCTATAAATTCTAATATACCTAAAAAGGAATTGAAGAATCATCGTCCTCATCATCCTCATCGTCATCGCCATTATTGCAATCAATTTCTAATATAAAATAAGAATAAATAGTTAGATAATCAAATTGATAAAATGTTATAAAATTATAACAAGAAAACAAGAATAATAAATACCTGTTGAAAATCCCTTAGTTCGGATCCAGTCATCAAAGCAAACAACAGCTTGAACCATTTTTGGTTTAAGGGAATTCCTTAAAGATGTGATAACTTTCTTTTCCTTGCTAATAGTCGACTCGGAAGCTACAGTTGATGTTGGAGTTCTTAACATACTCATCAAACAAGAGTTTAAAATTGCTATGATTGGTTTGCACAAAGTCTGAAGCATGAGCACCGTAGATTGTAGTAAATCAATACTGCATATAATTTAACTTTTAACAAGGATTTAAAATTGCAACACATGACAATATTAAAGAATACTCAGCCCAATATTTATTGAATTTCTCTTGCATTTGCATAACCATTGGAGTTAAAAATTAATGAGGACCTTTAATTGTATAAATTAAGACCTTGAACCTTTTCCAAACCCCTCTAAAATAAGATTAGCCGTTGGATAATTAGAACTAGAAAAAACACAAGTCACATCATAAAAAACTCTAAAAAATTTGGAAAGAATAGCAACATTCCCCCACCCTTCATCAGAAAGTTCAAATATTTGATAATCTTTATCCCATTAGCCCCAATAATCTAACACATCTTCATAGTAAAGAGCATATTCAAGCATCAAATAAGTAGAATTCCATCACACACACACATCTTGATGTAACTTTTTGGTCACATTCAAATGAAAGCTTTTGTCGGCCACATCATAAAATTTTTTCCTACAAATTCCCAACTTTTTTATGTACTTGATTCCATTTCGAATTTTACCAACAACATCATCAACAAGTTCCAAACCAACTTTAACTATAAGATTCAATGTATGTGCACAACATCTAACTTGAAAAAAAGCACCACCACACAAAAGAGCTCAGTTCGTACGAAAGCGGGGTTTTACATAAGAAACCATAACATTGTTATAAGAAGCATTATCTAGATTGATGCTAAAATTTTTCTTGTCTATACCCCACTGAGATAAACATAAAATAAGTTCATCCACTATGTTGAAACTATCATACGGAGATAAAGCTCTAAACCTTATGATTCTCTTTTGTAGCTTTTAATCTTTGTCAACCCAATGAGCAGTAATGAAAATGTATTCATCATTAGTATGCTCAGAGTTCCAATTATCAAAATTTAGATAAATTAAACTAGGTTGTTTAGCCAATTATTCTTTAACATGATATCTCTCTTTTGCATAAAACATTAGGACATCCCTAGTAGTTGTTTGTCTACTTATATTCTTAAAATTAAGACTAACAACACTCATCATGTATCTAAATCCCGGTTCTTCAACTGTCCTAAATGAATGCTTTCCACACACAAGAAAAGTAGAAACAGCTCGACGACACTCATAGCATCAAACTTGTAGGTTTTTATAGATGAACCACCTCGTAAGGGTGGTTGAGTGGCTATGGTGTATTAAGTGATGTCCTTATTAATTTTTTTCAAACAACTATTTAGATGATGTCTGAAATGAGAGGTTTCATTAGAAGATTTAGCAGAAAAGATACTCTTACAGTGATTACATTGTGCCTTCAACTCGTCTTTATTCTCACATTCAAGATTTTTCATTTCATCCCATACCTCTGAAGTAGTAGACTTTTTACGTTTGGGTACACTTTCATATTCATTAAATCCATCATCCACATGTATTGGAGTGTTCAAACTAGCCATTGTCATAAAAACTGAAGTCCTGAAATCGTAAAAGCTCAGTTAATATATAAAAAAACAAAAAAAAGTTGTTTTGACAAAAAAAAGTTAAAATTAAACCTATTTGTCAAAATAGGAGAGCAATATTTTAATTTAATGAAAAAAAGTTAATTGACAACTATCGCGATATATCCACAAACATGTTACATTAATTATAATTAAAAATATAATAAATTTTGTAAAATTTCGAAAAATTTATGTTTTATTATAGTGTTTTAATTATCTTTTAATTTTAAATGAGTTGAAAATTTAATATTTCAAGGTTAAAGTTTATTAATTGTTTTACCTAAAATTTATTTTTGATTTTAAAGAAAAATTTACAATAAAAATAAAAAAATATTTATTTTAGGTTTTAATGTCATAACTAAAGGTTTTAATTTTATCTTCTTTCATTTTATTTACATTGAATTTATAAAACAATAATAAAGCTTTTAGTGTTTCACACATTAAATGTGATCAATTTCAATTGATGTTCAGGGTTATTCACTTGGATTTTCTCTTTATTAATGTTTGGAAGCAATCTCACTTATATCATATATGAATCACAGTGATAATACAGTGACAATGTACACAACCATCAATATCCATGATCGTTAATGGAAATGTTGCAGAAAATAAGTCTAAAACATAAAACCCTTCAAGCATCAACTAATTTACTTCATACCATTTTATGATTATCAAAGTTCCACTTAAGTAATGTATTTTAACATTTCTTTAAAAAATTATAACGCACAAATATTAATATTACTTGACACTATTTGACAAACAATATGTCCTTCTATAGTTAAAAAATAGTTACTTTTTGTGTGTGGTAAGATAAATAATTTAAGGTTATCTTCATATTAAATATTACTTTCTTGAATAATGATTTTTTAAGAAAATATTGGATAATAAATTAATTTACTATATTTTTGGATTAAAAATAAAATATATACACAGATAAATACCCTTAGTGGAATCAATTAATTTCCACAAACAGGTTGAGAAGCATGCAAATATATATATGTAGAGAAATACCCTTACTACATTTTTAAGGTTATGTTGGACTGAAACTTCCAACCTTTGTCTCTAGTTTTCAGCTAAGAAAAGAGGTTGTAGAAAATTACCTATGAGTGGAACTGAGGTTACTGTGGGGGATCTAAGGTTGCAGAAAATCACCTATGAGTGGGGAAACTGAGGTTGCAGAAGGCAGAAAAGTTTAAAGCAGTAGCGAAAACTGATGACTGGTGAAGAAGTGGAAACCAATAGAAGGTAGAGAAGCAACAATGGTGACAGTAACGAAGAAACAAGCTAAAAACAGCAAAATGAAGAGAAGCACCAGTGGTGGCAATGACAAAGAAGCAAGAAGCAAGGAAAAATTGAAGGAAAAATTGAGGGATTAGGGATTAAGGGGAAATAGGGATTGGAAAGGGAAAAGAAAGGGGAATATCGGGTTTGGAATTTGGAAAGGGAAGTGGGGAAAAAGGGTAAAAATATAGGGTTAATAAAATCGAGTCTGGCCCGAGCTGAAATATCCTTTCCCGAAGCCCGACCCATTTTTAAAACGGGTCTCATCCCTAAACTCAAGCCAATTTTTTGGGCCTATTTTTCAGGCCAAATTGGATTGCTCGACCCATGGACAAGTTTATGAGTGAGTGACCAAAATGTAACAATCTAATAATGCAGGGACCATATTGTAACGCGATCAAAACGTAAAATTAACCTTAATTTAGTAACCACTATTTTCTATCCTATGTGATACATGGATTTGGTTTTATGTATCAATTAAAATATTTTATATTTATTTCTTAAAATATTGTAGCAAATTTTGTAATGTTTCAGAAATATGATTGAGAAAGTAAAAACAAAATAATATAAATGTTTAATTTGCTCGATCTTTATGGATTGTATTATGATCTTTATGTGTTCAGAATTAATTACTATTTATGACAATATATTCAAATTCAAATAATAATGATATTGTAACATCGCATACCCGATTCAATCACTGAGTTTGAGCCATGGATGGCACGTTCATTGCCAGAGCAATTACGATCAATTACAATTCAAATTTAATAACTCATACATGTTATTAAGTTCATAACACAATCATAAACATATTTTACAATCATATTCGAGCCTTATACGAGCTTAGGAAAGCTCTTTTGATAACTCGAGATAGAATAAGGACTAAAATATAAAATTTTAAATCTATTAGGTTGACGTCACGACATTGAGATTTCCAGGTTGTGATGCCATTCATTATCCATTCCTCATCGTGACATTAAGGGTCTGAAGTCGCGATGTGACTTGCAATTTTCATAAGGTCCATATGGTACAAATTTACAACACTTAAAACGAATGTTCATATGCCTTATTTCAACCAAATCAGCTAATATACCATTCTCATATAAAGTTAACAAGTTATAATTTTAATTCAAATTAAAATTAACTACACAAACTTCCAAAATGATGATTTACAATACAAATCTGACTCAAAACTTAGGTAGATTCCATTTATCAAAAACAAAAGGAAATTATACAAACATTGCTGAGTTAATGGTTGAAAATTAGATGCTAAATCATGTCTTGGGACTGGGAGATCTACCAATACTGGCGCACGAAAATAAATATACCGTATGCTGAGCAATGAAGCTCAGTAATACTTCCATGATTCAAGTCATAAAATGAGCATTGTCGTAATAAGAATTAAATCAATGTATGTTAAATTACAACTATTTCAATCTACATGTTTATTAATCAAATACTAATCTCCTACACCATCTCATTTGATAATCAATTTAAACATTTATGGCATACTTTCTATCAATAAAGATACAATCATTTACATTTCAATTTCATGTATACATGTATATATCAATATGATATTCAATCTTATTTTCATCCAATGCTAACTGACCTTTCATTTTACGATTCCATTCTCTCTCTCTCTCGTCTATTGGCTTGGTCATATTTGATTTAGCCCCCAGGGTTTATTTCTAACCAGTTGCATGATCTTTCACATGCTATATTTAGTCACATTTCACATATATGTACATATATTACCATTTCATATCAATATTTCAATTCAATTTCATTTATCAAGTTTATATTTTACAATCCCTATTAATCGTACATGAACTAAGGATGGATATGCAGATCATTCAACCATCACACCAATTTGGCACCTAGTACCTCATTAGAATGTCCGAAGTATATGCGCCTAGCATTCACCGGCATATAAATGAAGTATATCCCGTACATAATCTAATCCTATGGCATGCCAACTATATTCGACTTTGCCCGAACAATTAATAAGGTACCAATGGTCAATTACATATCAATGACATGTTCATAGTCACAATTCATAATCTCACATCATACTCGGTTGTGATATGCACAACTCAATTCAATTCCCAACATATTGTCATCAAATATGAATAAATTCATATATGTTAAATATCACATATCATAGTTCATATCATTCTCGCATACGCTAAGCTCAACTTAAATCAATTCTTGACAATTCAATACCATCATATTCGAACCCAATCATGAGATGTAATATGTTTACCTCCATAGCTAATTATGTAATCAAAATGTATATATATATAATGATCTCGAATCATAAAAGTACAAACTGAAATCGTCCGCTACTTGTCTGCGGTTCTCGACTTTTGTAACAGCCTAGTTTTAGCTAAATCAGAACAGTGCTTTTGAAACAAAAAATTTGAGGTTGTAAAATTATTTTAATATTATTTTTGGTGTTTATAGTATGTTATTTGATATGTGTGAAAATTTCGTGATTTAATTTTACCGATTGGTTAGTTAATTTGATAGAAGGACTAAATCGCATAAAATACAATAGTGGCTTTCTAGTTGTTAAAGTACTTATTTGCTACGGTTTCTTGATTTTAAACTCCTTAAAATGAAATTAGGCCATTGAACATATGAGTGGATGGTATTGGGCATGCATTGTATGGTTTTCAAATTAAATTATAAAGGTTAATTTGGTAAATGATTAATAATGGTTAATAAAAAAACATAAAGTAGAAACACATGGATATTCATCTTGTTTGGCTGGAAATCAAAGAAAAAGAAAATTTTGGATAGCCTTAAGGTTCGGCACACTTGGAAGCTTGATTTAGGTATGTTTTGAGCTCAATTTTTTTTGATGATTTTTATGTTTTTGAGATTGTTGCTTTGTATTCTAGCTAGCCCATGCCTCAATTTTTGGATTGGTTGATGAATTTGTGGGTTGCCATTGATGATAGCTTGATGTTTTTGTTGTTTGATGATGAAAAATAAATATTTGATGTTAGATTATCATGTTTTACTAAGCGATTTTTGATGAAAATGCTTATTAAGGATTAAATTGTGAAATTTGTAAATTGAGGGGTTAAAATATGAAATTAATGGAATTAATGGGTTGCTAGGGACCTAAGGAATATTCGACCAAACATGGGTTAAATGAAATTTTGAGTATTTTGTGTTGTTTTGAAATAGGGACTAAATTGTGTAAATGTGAAATGTTAGGGGCTAAAGTGGAAAATGCCCATTTATGTGTTTTTGGATGAAATTTAATGAATATGTCTTTAAATAAGTTAAATTTGAATTGATTTAGATCAAGAAAGGAAGAAATCAGATTAGTATTGGGGGAAGTCGAAAGTTGTTGAATAGTCGTTCCGATCCGTTCGTTTTCGAACGGGGTAAGTTGATAAGTAATTAAATGTTTTCAAATTCAAATTATGTAGCCGAATTGAATTGTATATATCGATATATATATTGCCGAATTGATTTGAGCATTGGATGACTAGTTTCGAGCATGAATTGATTTAATCATGAAGTCGAAAGCCCCGAACGAACCTTAGGAAATGTATAGGATACTGATTTCATGACATAAGGACTTTCAAGATGTGATTTCATGTAAGACCATGTCTGGGACATTGGCATTGTATATGAGTCGTATAAGACCCTGTCTGGGATAGTGGCATCGGAATGTGTTAACATGTAAGACCATATCTGGGATATGGCATTGTACGAGCTTTAAATGATTTCCGTGTATCCTTAACAATTTTGAATGGTTCATCGGGCATTGAAAAATGAGACCAAATATGAAATTGAGCTAAATGGTTCAGGTATGTGAGAAGTTTATATATTCATGAAAGATCAAGGTAAGTGTAATATTTAATGTGGTAATATGTAATTATAGAAGTAAGATGATTTTATATGTGTATGAGATTGATTAAATTTTGCCTATTTGAATTGAACTATTAATGTTCTTGTGATAATTTAATTTCTTATGACTTACTAAGCTTTCAAAGCTTCCTTTGTGTGTCTTTTCATTGTTTTATAGATTTTAAAAGCTAGTTTCGAGCTCGGGGATCGTCAAGGATCATCGTCACACTATCGATTGCTATTTCGGTACTTTAAGAGTTTTTATTTTTGATGTATGGCATGTATAGGCTAGTTTTGTTATGGTTGGTTTTGATCTATATATATGTAGCCATGCGAAAATGGCTTGATAATGATGCTAATGTTTGTGTATATTCGGTCATGGTATAAGCTCATTTTGGGAAGTATGTTTCATGGTATATATGTATGGTGTATTGGCTATATGTTTTGGTTGAGTAACAATTTAGTTGATGGATGTGTTTTTACTGTAATGCATATGTTCCCATAAGCGAAGTTATGTATAAGTGATTTCTTGCATATTGGTTGTTTAGGTACGATTTGTAATGATAAAGTACGAATATGTTTTATAATTTATTGGATGGTTATCTAGGTAAGGACATGAATGGTAAATTGCGCATGAATTAGTAAAGTACAAGATCATATTTAATCGTTTGGTAATATTTGATAATGTCTCATGTATGGATGTTATTTAAGCCATATGGTGTGTCTTGTTTTGACTTAATAATTCAAATGTGCATAGGTATGTAAAATGCACATTTGACAATTTGCTAATGAAATAGATTTATAAAATTGAAGATCATAATCTATGTGCTAGGTACCACATATGAAATGATACATGCTTGGTTTTAATTTAGGTAGTCGAATACCATGAATGTGATATTCATATGGTTTGAAAATTTGATACGAGCCAAGGAGGTGACACTCAAGGGGTTGTTTTTCCTAGTGGTCCAATCACTCGAAGCAAGGCACGACAATTAAAATCAAAGATGAATGCTTTTGTCCAAGACTTTGTTGCTACAAATTTAAGTCATCATGTTCGTGACGTTGACAAATACGGGAATGCAATTCACTGGACCAATCTTGGAATAGTGAAAGCCCATGAATTGGTGGATTAATCTTTTATGTATCTTATTATTATTATTTACTTAATTCTCATTGGTTGGGACACATCACTTATGAGTTAAGTAATTTTATTGGTTAGGTTATTATTTATTTATTTTCTTAGATAATTTTAAAGAGTTTTATTAGGATTCAATTACTCTTGAAAGAGTTTTATTAGGATTCAATTACTCTTGAAAGAGTTTTATTAGGATTCAATTACTCTTGTAATTTTCCTATAAATAGGCTTGCTTTCTACACATTGGGGGGGGAATAAAAAGAGAGTATTTGTTTTCTTCCAAATTTGTGTGAGGCAAATTTTTGAGAGTAGAGTGATTCTTCTCCTGCTATTTAGTTTGGAGTTTGTTACTTTCGAGGGTATTTCGAAGTTACAAATATTCAAATTTCTTTCCCGTTCATCGGTGTTTCTAGAGGTTCTTCTTCTAGGGGTTTCGTACGGAGCCGCTCAATCATTAGCGTTTTTGGTTACAAGTTAACCAAGGGTTCCATAGGGCAAATCTATCCTTTTATTATTATTATTGTTATTATTATTATTATTATTATTTAACTAATTTTATTTATTCTCGTTTTATTTCTAATTTGTGTTTCTCTTGTGTCTAGATCCGGGATTTCCGCATCAGTTGGTATCAGTTTTAGGCCATTCGGTGTTATTTTTGAAGCTAAAATCATATCCGAAATGAGTCAAAATACCAAAAAAACTTCTCATCGGTTTCGTCGATTTTTTTCTCTCCTCTTATTCTTTAAAAAAAAAGCAAAAAGCGTAAAAAAAGAAGAAGCAAAAAGATGCAAAAAAAAGAAAAAGCAAAAAGCGCAAAAAAAAAGTTGCCTACCTTTCATACGTAGGTTTCTTCTTTTCCTATTATTGTTATTATTTTTATTTTATTTTTCCCAAAATTGAATTTCTTTTCCTTCTTCTTTTCTTGACTCAAGTATAATTAAAGCTTCAATTTTTGAAAATCTTAAGACACCAAACGTTTCCGATTTTTGTTTTTTGTTTTTTTAAATTGGGTAGAGTTTTCTTAAGTGTTCTTCTTATTAAAGCTTTTCTTTGACTCTAGAGTTAGGGATCGTTGCAGGTCTACTTTTTTGTTTCTCTTACGCTTTCTAACACTTTGTTTCTTCTTGTGTTAGCAGATATTAAAGGCACGCACAATTCCTTCATCCGTGTAGCCTCCATTACAAATTGTCTCGTCAAGTTTATTGGCCTCTTAGAGCAATTAGGGTCTTCATTGTTTCTTTGAAGTTTACACCTCCGTTATTTGATCTTGATTAGTAACCCTCTCCAAACATATTTACAAGTTTTGAATCATTCAGAGAGTTATTCTTTTGAGAGCTAACGAGTGAGGTTATTATTATTTTTTCTTTCTTGTTCCTGTTTGTTTGATCTTTCACAGATACTATGCTACTCACTAGATCCCAAACTAGTAAAAATGAAGAGGATGAGCAAAAAAGAGAGAACGATCCTTTGGTCGAGTTGTTACAAAAAGAGATGAAAAAGGTGCAAACTCAATTCGAACATCGCATGACCCAGATGTTACAAGAGTAAAGGGAGTATCTTGATACAAAACTTACAACTCAAGAGAGATACATTGCCGATAATTACAAGAAGTTGAACAAAGCCTTTATAAGCCGATCAAATTCGCGAGATCGAACTTTTAAACGAAGGGAGGACCATGTTTTTGATGATGACTTTGAGTCCGAGTATGTACCTAGAGAAAGGTTGGAACGAAATAATGACACCCCCAAACCAAAATTTCCTTCTTTCTCAGGGAAGAATGATCCTGATGCTTACCTTGATTGGGAGGAAAGGATGGAAGCAGTCTTTGCTTGTTACAATTACTCTGATGAGAAAAAGGTAACATACGCTGTCGCTGAGTTCATTAATTATGCACTAACATGGTGGAATCAATTATGTAAAAGCAGGATTCTTTATAGAGAGCAACCTGTTATTACTTGGGTTGAAATGAAGCGCATCTTGCGAAAACGGTTTGTTCCACCATATTATTATCGAGAAATCCATCAAAGACTCCAACATCTTGTTCAAGGAGATAGATCTGTGGATGACTACTACAAAGAGATGGAGACTATTCAGATTAGAGCCAATCTTGTTGAAGAGGCTGAGGTGACTATGGTTAGATTCCTTGCCGGCCTAAAGCTTGAGATTGCAAATCGAGTTGAGTTACAACACTACATGGATGTTGAAGAGATGCTTCAAACCGTACTCACCATTGAAAAGCAATTACGAAAGAAAGGGACAACGAGGGGTGTTAGTTCAGTTTCTAATCCTGCTTGGAGAGGAAATTGGCAAAAACAAGATGATAGATTGTGGAATGGGAGAGATGCACAGTTCAAGCGAAATGAGCCTAGAACTTACTCCAAAGATAGATGTATGCCTAATTCACTTAAAGGTTCTACTTCTAGTAATCGTGCTCCATCTTCTTCTTCTACTTCTCCTAGTGCCATTAAGCAGCCAAAATATATTACCTGCTTCAAATGCCAAGGAAGGGGTCACTATGCTCGGGAATGCCCTAATAAAAAGTCATTGGTGATTTGAGAAGATGGCGAGGTTGATTTTGAGTCTGATAACGGAGATGAGATGCCTCCTTTGGAAGATGCTGATGATGTGCATACTCATGATGAGTATGAAGAATACTTGGAGTATGGTGAGAAAGCACTTATTGCTCGAAGGGCTTTAAATGTCCAGTTTAAAGAGGAAGGGCGCGAACAAAGAGATAACATTTTCTACACGAGATGTTTGATTAGTGGACAACCTAGTTCATTGATCATCGATAGTGGAAGTTGCACCAATGTTGTAAGTTCTTCCCTTGTTGAGAAACTTTGCCTACCTTGTGTGAAGCATCCAAGGCCATACCGCTTGCAATGGCTAAATCATAGTGGGGAGGGAAAAGTATCTAAACAATGCTTAGTTTCATTTTCCATTGGTAGATACTCTGATAAAGTTTTGTGTGATGTTGTTCCAATGCAAGCTGGGCACATATTACTTGGACGGCTATGGCAGTTTGATCGACGAGTAAATCATGATGGTTTCCTTAACCAATATACCTTTGTGTTCCTTGGAAAGAGGTTTACTTTGGCTCCACTTCCTCCTCAAGAAGTCTACAATGATCAACTCAAACCTTCTAGTGAGATGGGTGAGGGAAGTGAGGTAAAATCATTGAAAAAGGCTGAGAGTAAAGAGGCCCTTAGTGTTAAAAGCCAACTTAAAGGCCCAACATTGGTGAGTGATTGCACACACAAGTCACGAGATGAGAAAGTGAGTTTATTCACTAGGTTTCGAGATATCAAATTTGCTCTTTGTACAAAACAAACATTTCTAATTATTAGGTTTAGGGAAAACTTTGTTTTGACTAACCCTAGTACACATTTGCCTAGTTGTTTTGATCTTTTGCAGGATTTTGAGGATGTATTTCCTTCTGAAATGCCTAAGGGATTACCTCCTTTACGAGGGATTGAACATCAAATTGACTTTGTGCCTGGATCGAGTATTCCGAATAGACCAGTCTATCGAAGCAATCCTGAAAAAACTAAGGAGTTGCAAAGGCAAGTTGAAGATCTCTTAGAGAAAGGGTTGATTCGTGAGAGTCTAAGCCCTTGTGCGGTCCCTGTACTTCTCGTCCCAAAAAAAGATGGTTCTTGGAGAATGTGTGTTGATTATCGTGCTGTCAACAAGATTACGGTAAAGTATCGATATCCAATTCCTCGATTAGATGATATGTTGGATGAGCTTAATGGTGCATGCATTTTCTCTAAAATTGACTTAAAAAGTGGTTACCATCAAATAAGAATGAAATTAGGTGATGAATGGAAAACTGCTTTTAAAACTAAGTATGGCCTGTATGAGTGGTTAGTCATGCCATCATGCCATTTGGCTTAACTAATGCTCCTAGCACATTCATGAGATTAATGAACCACATACTTAGACCTTTTTTAGGAAAATTTGTCGTTGTGTATTTTGATGACATACTGATTTATAGCAAAAGTTTGAATGATCATGTTGGGCATGTTAAATTAGTATTGGATGTGCTAAGGCATGAACAACTCTTTGCTAATCTTGAAAAATGCACCTTTTGTATGGATAAGCTTGTTTTTTTGGGTTTTTTGATAAGTTCTACAGGAATCCATGTGGATGAGGAGAAGGTAAATGCAATTAAAGAATGGCCTATCCCTAAAACTGTTTTTGAGGTAAGGTCTTTCCTTGGGTTAGCCGGTTTCTACCGCAGGTTTGTTCGTAACTTTTCCACAATTGCTTCGCTTTTGACTGCATTTATTAAAAAGGATGTATCTTTTCATTGGACAGATAAGCAAGAATTAGCATTTAATGAACTTAAAGATAAATTGTGTAATGCTCCTATTCTTGTTTTACCTAATTTTGAAAAGACCTTTGAGATTGAATGTGATGCTTCTGGTGTAGGTATAGGTACCGTCCTCATGCAAGTTAGTAAACCACTAGCCTACTTTAGTGAGAAACTTGGTGGAGCACATTTGAACTATTCGACCTATGATAAAGAGTTGTATGCCTTGGTAAGGGCATTAGAAGTTTGGCAACATTACCTTTTACCAAAGGAGTTTGTGATTCACACTGACCGTGAATCACTTAAGCACTTAAAGGGACAAGGTAAATTGAACAAGCGACATGCGAGGTGGGTTGAATTCATTGAAAATTTTCCTTATGTTATAAGGTATAAGAAAGGTAAAGATAATATTGTGGCTGATGCTCTATCAAGGAGGTACACTTTACTTAGTATTTTGCATACTAAGTTATTAGGTTTTGAGTATCTCAAAGATTTATATGCCACTGATTCTGATTTTGCAAGCATTTATGACGCATGTGAACATGGTGCGTTTCACAAATTTTATAAGCATGATGGCTATCTTTTTCGAAATAATAGACTATGCTTACCAAAGTGTTCAATGCGAGAATTGTTGGTTCGAGAGGCTCATAGTGGTGGTCTTATGGGTCATTTTGGAGTCACTAAGACTTATGATGTTTTACATGAGCATTTTTATTGGCCTAACTTGTGAAAACTTGTTTAGAAAATTTGCTCTGCTTGCATTACTTGTAAACAAGCTAAATCCACTGTGATGCCTCATGGTCTATATACTCATCTTCCTGTTCCTAGTTCACCTTGGACTGACATTTCAATGGATTTTGTAATAGGTTTACCAAGGACAAAGTGTGGACGAGATAGCATCTTTGTGGTTGTGGATCGATTTGCTAAAATGGCTCATTTCATTCCATGCCATAAGATTAAATATGCAACCCATGTTGCCGATCTATTTTTCCGTGAAGTTGTGAGATTACATGGAATCCCAAGGACTATCGTTTCCGATAGAGATGCAAAATTTCTTAGTCACTTTTGGAAGGTGTTATGGGGTAAGTTAGGTACTAAACTACTTTACTCTACTACATGCCACCCTCAAACTGATGGTCAAACCGAGGTGGTAAATCGAGTTTTGGGATCTTTGCTTAGAGCCATAATAGGTAAGAATGTTAAATCTTGGGAAGAATGGATACCCTATGTTGAGTTTGCTTATAATCATTATGTTCATTCTTCCACAGGTTTTACTCCTTTTGAGATTGTATATGGATTTAATCCACTTACTGTTTTAGATTTGCTTTCCTTACCTTTGAATGAGATTGGTAATTTAGATGGTGAAAGGAAAGCTGATTTAGTGAAAGAGATCCATAAGAAGGCTCGTAAAGCCATTGAGAAAAAGAATGAGTCCAATGCACATCAAGCTAATAAAGGGCGAAAGCAAGTCTTGTTTGAACCTGGAGATTGAGTATGGATACATATGAGGAAGGAACGATTTCCTTCTAAGAGAAAGAATAAACTTGATGCACGAGGGGATGGACCGTTCCAAATACTCGAGAAAATAAATGACAATGCTTATCGCATTGATCTTCCTGGTGAGTATAGTGTTAGTGCTACTTTCAATGTTTCTGATCTTTCTCCTTTTGAATTTGATGTAGGTTCAGATTCAAGGACGAATCTTCTTGAAGAGGGGGAGAATGATACGAGCCAAGGAGGTGACACTCAAGGGGTTGTTTTTCCTAGTGGTCCAATCACTCGAAGCAAGGCACGACAATTAAAATCAAAGATGAATGCTTTTGTCCAAGACTTTGTTGCTACAAATTTAAGTCATCATGTTCGTGACGTTGACAAATACGGGAATGCAATTCACTGGACCAATCTTGGAATAGTGAAAGCCCATGAATTGGTGGATTAATCTTTTAGGTATCTTATTATTATTATTATTTACTTAAGTCTCATTGGTTGGGACACATCACTTATGAGTTAAATAATTTTATTGGTTAGGTTATTATTTATTTATTTTCTTAGATAATTTTAAAGAGTTTTATTAGGATTCAATTACTCTTGAAAGAGTTTTATTAGGATTCAATTGCTCTTGAAAGAATTTTATTAGGATTCAATTACTCTTGTAATTTGCCTATAAATATGCTTACTTTCTACACATTGGGGAGGGGGAATAAAAAGAGAGTATTTGTTTTCTTCCAAATTTGTGTGAGGCAAATTTTATAAAGCACGTGTTGTATGACTTTGATGCATTTTAGTTGGTTCGAAAATTTGATTGAATGGAGGATATTGATATGATTGAATTTGAAGCATGGTTCGTATTTGCAATATGATTAATAATGCATGTTTGAATTAATTGGTTATGTGCTTTCTATATATGAATTTGACTTATATGATTGAGTGAATGGTTTTGATAACTATTGTAAAGAAGTCATTATAATTTTGTGCATGAATTTTAATAAATGATCGTGATGAACTATGTTTTGTTCGGTAATGCCTCGTAACCCTAATCTGGCGACGGATACGGGTTAGGGGTGTTACAAATTTTCCTTCTCTAGCGACGACCCAACATCATCTTTAGCTATGTTCGATAATTCAATAATAAAATCAATATTAGTTTACATCAAATTCACTACCAAATATATAGTCAAGCATAGTTTTTATTTTATTCAATTTAGTTCCTATATTCGAGTTAGTCATATTTTTTAATATCTAACATTAAATTAAAATCCAATTTCATGTTCCTTCATTAGGGACCTTATACTTCCTATCTATAGCATAATTTCATGAAATTTTTCAATATATTCAATTTAGTCCCTAATTTTACAAAGTTATCTAACAGTTTATTTTAGTTTCTAATTTAGTCCGTAACACAATCTAAGCTTATTATCCAATTAATCTATTCAACTTGAAGCTTAATTCATCAATTTCTCTTTAATGAAAACTTTCCGAAAACTAAACAATTTAACAAATTGATATATGGGCTAGCTAAACCAACCTCCCATGACTCAAATTCCATAAAAATCAAAGAAAAATAACTTAAGGACCTTACTTGATTAATGACCAAATGTTTGAAAGTTTTCTTCGTTTTTCTTCAAGATGGATGGTAGAATGAAGAAGGTGAGAATGCTTGTCATCTTTCATTCCACTAACTAATGTAATATACCTTAATTAAAGTTTAATTAATGTAATACCCCTTAGCCTGTTAGGAAGACATGGCATTTAACATTTAGCTAGACAGATTGTGCAATGGACTGGGGCATTACTAACGGATTCAAATCCTTCGGCTTAACTTAAAATTTTTAGAAAAAATATTATGAAGATTTTCCTTAATGTAAAAGTCATTTCTCTTCTTTCATTTGATAATGCATCTTTAAAGAAAATAATAGAAGTTGGAAAAGAAAAATCTATTATTCAACCACTGCCTAATTATTGCATATATATTGAAATCATCAAAATTTATGACCAGCAAACCAAGAAGGTTCGACATACAATTTTAAAAGAAAGGGAAATTCTCTTTTAAGATAAAACAATACAAACGACGTAGTTAATTGAAAAAGTTAGTTATAAAAGATATGTATACGCCATCTGCCATATAGCCATTCATGATACAAAAATAAACAAGTGGCTCACTCGCAATCGCAACTCTAGAATAGTCTTCTTTGATATATCCTTCTTCTACTATCAAAATGCCTGAGGATGAAAAGTTAAGAGTAAGTTCATTTAAACTTAGTGAGCTCCAAAATAGACACGATTAGTTTTAGAAGGACTCTGACAATCAACAAGTATCAGTAATCGTAGGAAAAGAACAACATACTTTTTCGTGAGACTTTATTTTAAAGGCATAATATGCTAATTTCCATCCACTGTTCCTTGGCGGCAACACTATGCCAATTTAACATAACACACACTACACTTAGGTGACACATTCTGCCGACTTATACTCATCTCCCACAACCCTGCATGGTTATCAACGACTCATCCTTATGTCAGCCTCAGATCGATATATCATAAATCAGAATCACATATCAGTCATATTTATTTTCATTTCATATCCTTGTTAAGTCGAACACATGTTCTCTTGCATGGTCGGGCAGTGATCTACCAATTCAATTTGCAATATAGCTACCCTACCAAAGGCATCACATATAGATCCCCCTTCCACAATTTTCGCATATCATAAATTATTTGGTACTGGGCTCATGCAACAAGGAGGGTGTTTTTACATTGACAATGGCCATACTCACACACATGTCCAGTCACAACACATTGACTCTTTTACAGTAAGAGAAACTTACCGAACACAACCTACATATCATGAAAGTTTCATAACTCAAAGGAAGGAAGAAAGAATTCACCAGCAAACTTCAGAATAGAATCTACTCTACTGGTTCTTTACCTCGATTGCTCAAACCTTCACTAGCTTATTGAGCTAAATAAGAAAAATTATAACCATCAAACCAATTATCTACTTTAATCATGCATGCACTAATGCAAAAACGTAAATCCCTTCGACAACAACCTAAGAGATTTCCAGAAAGTACTAGTAAGTTAGTACCTAACAAGGGTGTTTTGGCTAACTACTAGAAACCTTCCCCGTCTTCTCTAACAAAAATATCTTAAAATTTTCCAGAGACATAAAAAAGAATACAAAGAAAAAAAGGTGAAATATGTCAACTATCAGCACCCTTATATAACATCAAAATCGAGGACAAAGCTTAGTGGGAGGGTCAAAAAATCCCAGTATAGCCCCTGAAACTCGAGAATAAACTTTCCTAAACATTTACCAAAATTAACTACTATCAATTTAGTCAGTAGTAAAACATTGCTTGTACACTAAAACAAGCCAACTAAACATGTCATTCAGCTACCTAAACATATTAAGCTATTATCTACAGTACTCTAATTCAATTCCAATTAGGTCTCAACTAAATTTTAACGATACTCACTAAGCCATTGTTTTCACGCTAAAACACGAAAAATGAGTCTATTGATCCGTGAACTAACGAGTTTGCCCCAAGCATTTGGGGTTGGTGGATTACCACAAAAAAAGAGTCGGCCAAACCTTAGAGTTCGCCAAATGACAAATTCCAGCAAGGAGTTTTGAAAATGGACATTCCGTCGAATCCCTACAATACGCCACCCAGACTTATAATGGATAGTTCACCAATCTCACCCTTTGCTTTAACAGCCTGTTTTTCAGTGGTGTCAGAAACAATGGTTTTGGGGCCACAAATCCAACGATTAAGTTCATAAATATTATTATTTAATATTTACAATTAAAATATAATTTTAAAAAGGTTTTTAATATAGTGATTTTTGTTATATAAATGATTTATTAAGTTCAAGTGGTAAGACCCTAAGGTCAAGTGGTTTTAGAAAATGAGATATTGGGACCTCATTTCTTTAAACTGAGCCATAAATATTTTTATAAATATTTACGGAGTGTCATTAAGGTGGTATTAAAGTTCCGTTAAGAAATTTGAACGTTTCGAGAGTTAATTAATTAGAAAGGAATAAATCATAAAAGATGTAAAATTTGATCACTTTTTGATTTGAGTGATTAAATGGCTTTTTGAATAAAGGAAAAGAGACTTAAATGGTAAATAAACCATTTATGTAATTAGTGGACAATTATGGACTTGGTTTTGGTGTTTTTGTTTAATTATTAACCAGGTTAAAATGGTAATGTGATAATTAAATTAAATTAAACCAAAATCCATTATAATCTTTTACAACTTATCTTCACCGAATTTTAATGAAGAAGCCATTTTTAAGATGAAGCTTTCGGCCATGGTGAAATGTCATACATAGTATGTGATTTTGGCCTTGTTTTTAATAATTTTGATGTTTTTGAGATCGTTGTATCTAGGTCCAGCGAGCCCGTACCTTCAATTTTGAAACTGTTAAAGATTTTAATTTTTGTCATTGATAAAATTTGTGATTTTAGTTGTTAAATGATGAATTTTAAGTGTTAGTTGGTATTTAAAAGCATTTTATTAAGTGATTTTTGATGAATTTACCGATTAGGGACTAAATTATTGAAATGGTAAAAATACAAGGATTTGATTTAAATTCTTGCAATAATGGGCTTTATTAGATGCCATAAGTATTCGTCTAGGCTCAATTTTGGGTAAAAATGGTTAATTTGCATGTTTTAGGCTCATAGACTAAATTGAATAAAAGTAAAATTTTAGGGGTAATTTTGTAAAAATGTCAAAAGTGACTAAATTGCATAGAATGAGTTATTTTACTATCTAAATTAATAAATTTAATGAAATTATTAATTTAGATCAATATCAAGTGAAAAATCGAGGATAATGAAAATTACCAAAATGCCCTTGTACTTTGTCATTTCTGCAATTTAGCCAGGTAAGTTTGTATGAACTATTATCATTTAATGGTTGATTAAACTGAATGTTTAATGTATAGTTATATTGAGAATGAATCAATATATATGTTATTATGCATTTTATCATGTAAAGGAATGATGGAAATTGAATAATGTACGACAACTATCGAGCCCCATTTGAACCTTAGGAATATGTAGGATACAAATGACATGTCATTAGGGTTTACATGTTTTGGGTGCTGGTCTTGAATGTCCTACTGATGGCTGATGTCCGGCATGTGTAGCGGATAGTCCACAGCTCATGTGAGCAGCATCGTGTAGCTTACATTCTGACCTACAGCTTCTGTGAGTAGGTCCATTTCACAGCTCGTGTCAGCACACCTATTTCACAGCTTGTGTGAGCAACTATGTATATGACAGGAAAGATTACGATTATATGATTAGCACACTTTGTGTGAGTTTTCCTGCTTATCCGATATTATTCTAAGTGGTTCAATGGGCATGAAAAGGGATGAACTGGTAAGGGTTCTGGTTGATTTCACTACAACAATTATGGAAAGGTATGGTGTTTCGATGATCAAAGTATAAACATTCATGATTATGAAAAGTATGATTTAAGTGATGCTATGTTTATGTACCATATCTTACCATGTGATGATATTGCTAAATTATGTGTTTAATGACTGGCTTGTGGCTATGGTTAATGCTATGTTTATGTCTTATGTGTTATGCAAATGAAATGGTAAGTGTTCAATATGAACCAAGACATGTATGTATAAAACTTATTGAAATGGTAATACATGGAAAACATAATATGTTTTGAAGGATGATAAATCCAATTGGATCATGCCCAAGTATAATGGTTATCTATGTTAAGTTTACATGAATTATGTCCAAGTATGCTAACATGTGTTGTTGGTGGTGCTTAGGTTTGTGCCAAGTTTATGATTGGATTATATCATGCTTAATCTTAATGAAATACATTGAAACCGTAAGTAACCAAGTGGAAAGATGTTTATGTGCATGAAAGAGTGGTAAGAATCAAAGTATGTAATTTCTTATGAAATGGTTTATCATGTAGTTTGTAGTCATGGTTGATGTTACGTATATATATCTTGTGTGTTATGCATATGAAACGAGTGAGGAAAGGTAATGAAATGGTAAATTCATAGTTGAAATGAAATTTAATGAAAAGGGAATATTGAGTTTGAAAGATGTACTTATATGTGAAAAATTCACGTATGCTATGGATGAATATACCTATATCATGGATAAATACAATAAGTCGAATTGATAATGTCGTTTAGGCTTATGATAAGCATTGGGAATGGAATGGAAAGTAAGTAAATTGAAAGGTGTATAATCTTATAGAAAGGTTGATGATTGTAAATTAATTCCAAAAAAATCCCATCATGTTATGAATGATAAATATATGTGACATTACTGAATTTACTCATTTGCGAGTCAATGAGCATTATAGATTTATGAATTTTATGACATTGGCATAAGTTTATGTCTATTCTATAAAGTTTATTATTAAAATGAAACCTTATACTTATGGTTTATATGAGCTTACTAAGCATTCATTGCTTATGTAGTTATCTTTCTCTTACTTTACAGGTTATCGGAAGCTCGATCGGGTTGAAAGCTAGTCGGAGATCCATCACACTATCCATTGATTTTATAGGTAGATTTTGATGCTTTGGTTGTGGTTATAATGGCATGTATAGGTGGACTATGTCTAATGTTTAGTTGATGATATTGGCATGTAATATTGCTATGATTTTGTGAAACTTATGTTATTTTGATGCCTTGATGGTTGGTGTGTTTTTGGCACTTTGAAGCCCAATGGTTGGTGTTTACATGATCAAATTGATGCATGGTTTTTATGGCCAAAGTGGTAAGTGTTAGCATGTTTGCAAAAGTGATCATTTAGGGCATGTTTTGATATGGAATTTAGTCAAGTATAATTGGTTGAATTATGACCAACTTGGTATGTTTGAATATGATTTTTGCATGTGGTCAATTATGGTATAACTTGATATGGAATTAAGCTAAATATTTATGGATGAGTTATGGTCATATATGTATATAGGTATATATGTATTTGAGATGCATGAAAACAATGGTTCAAATAATAAGTTACATTGACATGGTATAAGTTAAGTATGGTATGTTTTAAAATGGTAGCAAGGTGACGAATTACGCATATGTGTAGTTAAGTTAAGTGCTTGCTTTTGAGGTGCCTTATATGGCATATTGGTTGAATGACATTTTGTTATTCGAATTGGTCTTAATATGCATGTTTTAGGTATGTTTTAAGGCTTTGTGTATACGTGCAATTGGCTTGTATGTATGAGCATGTTTTGGGTGAGAGAAATGGCTTGGAAATGACCTATTTCTTGTCCACACAGCCTATGACATGAGCCTGTGTCTCAGCCATGTGTGACACACGTCATGTGACACGACAGTGTGTCCCCTGTATGTTTTTAAAGGTTGCATTTCGAGAGTTACACGGCCTAGCACACGGGCGTGTGGCTTGACCGTGTGACCCAAGTCAGAGAGTTACATGGGCACGGGCACGGGTTGGGACACGGCTATGTGTCCCTACTTCGAATGTCCACACGGCTTGAGACACGGACGTGTGTCTCAGCTGTATGACCTCTGCAGTGTGAAATTTTCCATATTTTTCCATGAAGTTTTAAATGTTCCCGATTTAGTCCCGAATCGTTTCTAAAGTGTTTCTAAGGCCTCGAGGGCTTGATTTAGGGACATTATGCATGTGTTTGATTAGATTTTGCAATGATTATGAAATGTTGAAAATGAATAATTTGAGTTATGTTTTTACAATAATGCTCTGTAACCTTATTTTGGCAATGGATACGGGTTAGGGGTGTTACATTTTCTACCTTGGCTTAATCAACTATATGCAAAACAAGATATTGATACGGTCTACACCGGGCAGGCTGTTACAAATTAACCTTGATTACTTAGCTAAGTAAGACATTATTATATATATTTTAATTATAAATTAAATTAAGTGTCATTCATCATCATTTTCCACTAACTTTAAAAGAAAAATGGTTTAATAACCATTTTGGTCCTTAAGCATTTTTTAAACTAAAATTCAATAGCGATTGGACCTTTACAATTTAGTCCCTGAGCTTTAATTAACTACTTTCTCGGTTAAATTACTTAATTGATCTTCAATATATTTACTTAATAAATTCATTAATCTTTATATTTCATCCTAATAGATTTGTTTTACGAAAATAAGGTTTTGAAACCATATTTTTTGACACCACTTAAGACCTGGATCATTGTAGATATGTTATTTAAAAATTTTAAAAAATAGTTCATTATTTAAAAATATTATATAAATTTAATGTTAATTTAAAATTAACAAACTTTAAGTGTAAAATTTTTAAATGAGAATTAACATATCTTGATATTGTTCATTTATGAATTATAAAATGTTTTATAGTAATACTTAATATATTTTTGTTTGACTATAAATATGTAATTTTGAATAAGGTTATGTAAATATTAAATTTTGATAGAGCAATGTTAAAATAATATTCACATTTTTATTTATTTTAATTAGGTTTATTGAACATTATGTTAAATTAATAAAGTAAGATTTTATAAGTAAAAATGAGAAAATAAGATAATATTTTAAATAAGTAATTAAAAATACATAGGGATAATGTAGAAATTATTATTAATTTATTTTAATTAAGAATAACTAAAAATTTTAGGGACTAAAGTAGTAAATAAAGAATGCAAAATGCCTTATAAAGAAGTAGAAAATGCGAAGGGACTTATGTTGCAAATAACCACTCCATTTATATTTAATGTATAAAAATGTGCCACTTTTTAGAATTTTAGCTTTGCTAACAAACCCTTATTTTCTTTTTAGAAATCTTACTTTAATATATTATAGTTTCTTATGTCACATACTCTGTATGTGTATTTGCATGCTTAATTATTTTTATTTTTAATTAATGTAATTTCTTATTATTTAAGGGTACATGATTAATAATTTTATTTCATGTGATGTAAAAAATTAAAATATTTTATAATGAGATATTGGTTATATAGTTTTAATAGTTTAAATTATAATGAAAATGTATTTCTCCAATATCATAACTATTCAAAAGTTTTTATTTAGTTTTAATATAATAGTACAAATATTTTATTATTTCAAGAAAAATAAAGTAAAATAATAAAATTTTACTTATCTATACATTTGAATAGTTTAAATTATAATGAGAGTGTAACTCAATAATTATCGGACTTTATCTATCAACATTTTTATTTAGTTTTATTATAATAATGAAATATTTTCTTAGGTTTAAGTAAGAAGTTATTTCAAATAATAAGATACTATTTATCTAAAAATTTAAATAAATTAAATTACAATAAAATTCAAATAAAGATAAATATAAGGTGTAATTCAATATTTATCGTACTTTATCTATTAAAAAATTGTTTCATTTTAATATAGTAAAATAATTAATAGCTTAAATCACAATAAAATGTTTCTTATGTTTAGGTAAGAAATTGTAATGCCCTAAAATTCGTAATAGTAAATGGTATTATTCTAGAAATGTAAATAGTGAATTTAAGAGAAATTATAATGCCTTAAGGGAATTCAGTTTTTGGGAAAGGAAATTAATAAAGAATAAATGTGAATTCAAAATTTTGGAAAAAGGACCAAATTGAAATTTTGATTAAGTACGAGGATTAAAATGTAAATTGCCCATACATAAGCGCATTGATCCATATTTCTTTTCGACAAAAAGCATTGGAGCTCTCGAATGCGATATACTTGGGCGTATAAAGCCAAGGTCTAGAACATCTTGCAACTGAATTTTAAGCTCTTTTAGCTCCGTTGGTACTTTACGATATAGAGCAATAAACATTGAAGATGTATCCGATTAAATCTGAATTGAAAATTCAACCTCTCGATCATGAGGTAATCTTGTTAATTCTTATGAAAATACATTTAAAAACTCACAAACCGTCTGGATCTTGCTCATTTGGCTTTAACCGGAGTTTGAGTTAATACAATAGGCAAATATGCCGTGCAGCCTTGATTCAGAAGTTTATTAGCTCGAACTGATGAAATGATACAAGTAGAATCGCTCAATCTTATGCCTTTGACTTAAATGATATCATCTTCAAGACTCTGGATAGAGAACTTCTTTTTACGTTAGTCTAAAATCAAACTATGCTCGACCAACCATTCCATTCCTAAAATTACATCAAAATCGCTAAATGACATGACCAACAAATCAACTATGAACAATTTATTCTAGATTTCTAATGGAAAATGCC
Organism: Gossypium raimondii; assembly: GCF_025698545.1. Taxonomy (NCBI): domain Eukaryota; kingdom Viridiplantae; phylum Streptophyta; class Magnoliopsida; order Malvales; family Malvaceae; genus Gossypium; species Gossypium raimondii. The sequence continues at coordinate 17,586,806 of NC_068572.1, read as the reverse complement.
TGTACACTTGATCAACAACCATAAATGTCCTAAATGACTCGAAACAACTATTTCCACGCTTGGCATTTCAAATTTCATTTTTCCTAATTTTAAGAAGTTAGGATTAACATATGAATGTGTCGAGCCAAGGTCAATTAAAGCATGAATGGGTACGAAAAATAAAAAGAAGTATACTTGCTAAAACATCAATAGCATCACCCTCTTCAGTGGTTCGAACCACATAAGCTCGTGTAGGGGCTTTAGCTTCAGATTGCTATGCTATCGACTTGGTTCCTTTTCTTTGGCTATTGATCTGCCGCAATTCATTGTAGCAGATTAAACCATTTTTAATACTTGAGGAGCTTATATAACAACAATTTAGTTTTTTTTACTTAATTTTCATTTTTAGTTCGTCAATAATAAAAAGTACGTTTTGAGCCATTTATATGACCTTAGGGGCCAAAATAGGCCTAAAGGAAGGCTAACGTATTCAGTGAGTTTGTAGGACATCATTCAGAGGCATAGAAACATGAGATTGACCACAATGTTGTAACAGGGAGTGTCGATGTCACAGCATAGTGAGTAGAGCAATCAAAAGTAGCAAACTGCATTCATTGTCATGACACAACCCTGTAATCAAGCCTCAACTCCTAAACTACCATCAGTGCCGTCGTGACATTGCATTGAGGAGGAGAATTAATGAGCCAAGGGTGTTTTGGTCCGTACAATAAACTTTAATACAAAATGTTTGCCGAATTAGGTCAATGGACGATGACCAACCCTACGCCTATAAATAAACGGCTCTAAACACTTCATAAACAAATTTTTTCAAGTTTTAGGTTACAAATTTCATTTAATTTTATTTTCAGCTTCTTTCTAGTTTATTATGTACTTAGATTATTTTCATTTGTAAGTTTGTTCTAGCTTTTATTTTCATTCGTCGTGGAACTCGATTTGTGGATTCATCAAATTTTTGTGGATTTTTGTTCTCGTAATTATCAATACATATCAAGATTCTTCTTAAACTTTATTCTTGGTCTATTATTTATGCTTATCTTTTCAATCAAGTTTATAATGTTTATTAGATCCGTGAGGAACTAATCCTTTTATGGGAGATTAGCAAGTGGAGGTGGGAGTAATTAACTTCAATGTAGGGTTTCTTAGTGGATCAGTTGGTTGGGATAGAAAGAACTTAAAACCATTAGCCTGACAACCATAGGAAGTCATCTAGGTGGGAATGAACCGAAAATTGATTTTGCCTATCCGTGAGCACCTTATCCCAATCTGGTTTGGATTGTTAGGTCGAGAGATAAGTAGTTCTTGTTGACTCATTAGTTTAGTGGAAGATCGAGAGATCTTATTAGGTTAGTGACTAGTTGACTGGATAGAACCCGTAATAGGAGTTAGTTATGATCATTAAAGCGAGTTAGTCTTTCGTCCTTAGAATTAATAAAGTCTACAAATTAGTTTCACGTCTTTATTTTATGCATTTTAATTATTTTCATATAATATGAATTTTCATCACCTTAGGATTTATTGTAATATATTTTAATTAAATTACTAATTAGATTTATTAATGTAGAAGTTAGAATTAGTTTAGTTTTGCCTCCCTTGGGTACGATCATTGAAGTACTCAAATACTTTGTTGTACAAATCTATCTTACAACTTGACTCATGTACTTGCAGAAACTACCTAACGATAATATTATGTTGTAGGAGTTTCACTCTAGACATTAGTATGTCTGGAGGCGGTCAGCTACTCCCCACAACTAAATCGCCACGGGAATTTCCCCAGACTCTAATTGCAGGAGCAGATATTTGAGTAGCAATAGGAACATCGATAGCATTTTTTTGGGCACTCTGGAGCAAAAGGCTCCTGGGATCTGCATCGAAAACATGCATAGATATTTTTTCAGCATTTTCCTCTATGCTTCCTTTCACAAATTTCATAATTTTGACGATTGGCATCTCCTGTTGGACCCCCATATAGATGGTTGCTTGACTCAACCTCTCTTCGACCTAATATTCATTGGAGCTGATCTCCAAGAACCTCGAGACTCTCTTTTTGAATGCTCAGGGAGGCTCAACTTTCTTATCTAGGTCCATCACCTACTCAACCATCTTCACTCGTTCAGCTAGATTGGCTAATTCTTTAAGCTTATGTGAGACTAGTTGAATCGGAAGCTCATCTGGTAACATCCTTCACTCGACCCGATCATCGGGTTTGAGTTTCGATTGTTACGATCAAATTGAATTAGTTAATTGCATTTTTGAGCTTCAATCTTACTCAATTTATAAAAATTTCACTTTTATACGACTTTATTTTCAAATACTTAACTATCAAACACATTCTATTAATAAAAAGTAAATAAGACTTCTTATTACGTGAATAACCAAATAAGTAGAACAAATTTCTTACAATCATTTCATTTTACTGGATATATATAAATCATATAAATCCCGAACATGAATTTTGCTTAACTACACTTATTTTAACCCTGAGGTGTAGCCTTAAAGGGTGCCCCTTATATGCATGATGTTGCAACACTGACTTCCACTAGTTTTGCGAGGTCTGACTTGGTCTCTTCCCACAAAATCTTATTTCAGCCTGATCCTGTAGCCAAGGCAAAATTCACTCATAAGTTCGAATGAACTTAATGAGAACCCATACATAAATACTTCTAAATAACACTTGAAATTTTAGGTATAAAGAATTTGTAATGTATTTAAACTGCCCAAGTTCAATAGAATATTTCGAAAATAAAGTGGCGTAGATGACGCCTACACGTTTTGCTTAAACAACATATTGGTTAATATATCCGTGGAAAATTTGAATGCAATCGTATGCTTTCTAACATCCTCTTTTTGAGACATGACTTCGTCAAGCTTCATCTTAGACTTACATTCTTCCTTGCTGGTTTGAATCATTAGAAAAAAAGAAAAAAATAGCCATGTGGACAGGTACAAAATTCTGACTAGCTTGGTGAACCTGTAGATGATTCACCAATATGGCGAACCCTTACCCAGTTTCCTTCATTTCACATTGAACCTAATATCGACATACCGTACTGTCCAGACTACTACCTTCGTATAACTTAACTTATACATATATCTTTCTAGAGAGAAAAAAAACCATATTGTCTCCTACAGATTTTCGTATGTGGATTCTTACCTCCCCCAGAATCTGGCTTATTCACGTAGATAGTTTCACAATTAGCTTCAGAACATGATGCCCATATATATATCCTTGTTATGGGGCCTTTAAATTCAATATTTGGTGGATAGTTGTAAAAACTACTTCTTTCTTGTAGAATTGTAATAGTAAGATAGTCCAACTGAGCTTTCCCTTTCCAAGATTGTCTAAACAAATAATTCCGTTAATAATATATTCTTAATTGACTTCCAAGCCACAGATAAATCCTAACAAACTATCCCCTCATTAGACCATTTTTGGATGACTTTTCATTTTAATAGTCCTTGACAGACCTTCAATCTATATGATGGTCCCTGCTGACATTTCTGTTTTCAAGGTAGTCATTGGCAAACTTTCCACATAAGAAAGACCTTGGCAGACTTTCCATAATTGTGATAACATCTTTGCTAATAAATCCTCAAAATTAGAATTTGAGGAACTGTCTCGCCTTTCTCATGTCCAATATTAGCTTATTCTTCACCACTAGCAAACTCTTATTGTCAACTATTGATTTGAAAATGCTTTGAAGGAAATACTCATTCCCTCCACATATACCCTTACCTTTTGGGGGGGCTCTTATAAGCTGGCTTGCATGTGTTCCCATGTTAATCATTCAATGATTCCCACTTGTATACCTTGATGACTTTCATATTTACTATCCTGGTAGACTTTAATTCACCGTAAGACGTGCCTATTCACCACTGGATCACACCATGGCTACTGATGGACTTGCGAATCTAAGAGTCTATAAACCTCTTTTGAGGTGCCATTATGTAGAGCCTATAGACAGTTATCATGGTGTTACCTTAGGGAGCTTGTAGACCGTCATCACGTTACTGTTCCATAGAACCTATTGATTATCGTCATGGTGTTGCCTCAAAGAACCAATCGATAACTATTTACACGGTGTTGCCTTGAAGTTGAAAGTAGTCTTAACTAAAACTCCAGTTTTAGCATAGCCAAAATCTGGTGTAGAGTATACTGTTTATACTAATGCATCTCTGAATGAGCTTGGATGTGGGTTTATGCAGAAGGGTAAGGTTATAGCTTATGCATCGTGCTAACTCAAACCACATGAGAGGAACTATCGATCCCATGATTTGGAACTGGCTGCGTAGTATTGGCATTGAAGATTTGGATACACTATCTGTATAGAGAAAAGTGTCGTGTTTATGCAGAAGGGCAAGGTTATAACTTATGCATCGTGCTAACTGAAACCACATGAGAGGAACTATCCAACCCATGATTTGGAACTGGCTGCGTAGTATTAGCATGGAAGATTTGGAGACACTATCTGTATGGAGAAAAGTGTCGTGTGTGTTTTGATCACAAGAGCGTGAAGTATATGATGACACAAATATTTGATTCTATGCCAAAGATGTTGGATGGAACTGTTAAAAGATTATAATCTGGATATAGGGTATTACCCTAAAAAAGCTAATATTGTAACTGATGCTTTGAGTAGAAAAATAGTGGCAACCTTAACATCACTTAGAGAAAGAGTAAGTATCGCTGATGATGGATCATTATTGGCAGAGCTAACTATTATGCCAAATTTTCTCTCTCAAATTCTAGAAGAGCATATTAAGGATGTGCAATGTGATATATTTAAGCAACTTATGATGGTTGATAATGCAACAACTTTTAGTCTGGGCAAATATGGTGAACTGCGATTCATGGGAAGAATGTATGTGCCAGCTGGAAATGGCTTAAGGAAAAAACTATTAAAAGAGGCTCATCAAGGACCCTTCTCACTCCATCTGGGGGGTATCAAGATGTATAGTGATTTGAAAAGCTTATATTAGTAGCCTGGAATGAAGAAAGAAATTACAGAATATGTTTCAACTTGTATGACTTGCCAAAGAGTTAAAGTTGAGCATCAAGTTCCATCGGGTAAGTTGTATCCTTTGGAGATACTTAAGTGAAAATAAGATAGAATCACTATGAATTTTGTATCAGGACTACCTCTCAGTTCTGCAAAGATGAATTCAATTTGGGTGATAGTGGATGGGCTCTTTAATTCAACTCATTTTCTTCCAGTACAATCCATTTATTCACTGGAAAAGTTAGTTGAGCTCTATGTTTTTAAGATAGTGCACCTTTGTGGAATTCCATCTTTGATAGTCTCAGACAGGGGTCCAAGGTTTACATCGTGATTTTGGAAATAACTGCAAGGATCACTAAGAGCCAAGTTGCAATTCATTACTGCATTCTACCCTTAGATAGATGGTCAGTATGAAAGTGTTATTTAAGTCTTGGATGATATGTTAAGAAGATATGTGATTGATTTTGGGCTGAACTGGGAAATATATCTTTCTCTGGTTGAATTTGCGTATAATAATAGTAATCATGTCAGTCTGGGTATGTTTCCATTTGAAGCTTTGTATGGAAGAAAGTGTAGAATGCCCACATGTCGGATGGGGCTTAGTGAAAGAAAATTGATATATCCTGAGTTAGTAAGAGAAACAAAAGAAAAAATATCTATCATCCGTAGTAATCTGAAAGTTGCCCAAGATCTTCAAAATGCTTATGCTAATCTAAAGAGGAAAGAGATTTCTTTTGAAGTTGGTGATAAATTATTTTTAAAAGTCTCTCATTGGAAGAAAATTATAAGATTTGGTCAAAAAGGAAAGTTTAGTCCATGATTTGTTGGGCCATATGAAGTTTTAGAGCAGGTTGGACAAGTGGCTTATAGATTGGCTTTAACTCCAGAGTTATCAATGATTCACAATGTGTTTCACGTGTCTATACTGAGAAGATACTAATCAAATCCAAATTATGTTGTACAAATCGAAGAATTAGAGGTAGAACCAAATTTGTCTTATGAAGAATAGCCGATTCATATCTTAGCAAGAGAGGTGAAAGAGATAAGGAATAAGATCCCGTTGCTGAAATTATTATGGAGAAACCATAATACAGAAGAGACTACATAGGTAAGAGAAAGTTTAATGATAGAGCATTATCCTCAGTAATTCATAGGTATGAATTTCGAGAATGAAATTTTCTAAGTAGAGGAGAATTCTAACAGCCCATCTGGTGAAATCTCCATATTTGGTTACTGTTTGGTGTATAGATAGTAAATTAAGGATAGACATGAGCAAGAAAAGTATTTTTCTTGGCTAAGTATAGAATTCTGTGTATTGCACCATTTGGCAAACTCTTAGTTTTGGCGAGTTCTGTGGTTTGGCAAACTCTTTTGTTAAATATCCGCCCAACTCAGATGCTTTGGGCGAACTTGTTAAGTTCGCAATTTTTTAGATTTCTTTATTATTTAAGTATAGTGATTTGGTTAGTCAAGTTGAGGTCTAGTTAGAACAGAACAAGACTACTGTATATGATAAGCTTTAAATTTGTTAATTGCACTTAATCATGTGAATCAAGAGAGTTAGTGGAATTATCTGATTTTTCCACTAATCCTTGTCTTCGTGCTTAAGTATAAAAGGATACCGGTAGTCTTTTTGAACACCTTTACATTTTTTTTTATTTTTTTCTCCTTTCTTGACTTCTTACGAAACTCTCTGAAGAAACCTAAGTTTAAAAATCATCTTTGAAGTAAGGTTTGCAGTATTCAACTAACTTCAATGTTAGTACTAGCTTAATATTAATTACTGATGAACCCTTAGGTTATCATCTAAGTCATTTAAATGTTTTTCGTTTTGCATGCATAAATGTTAGAATGGTGTGTGAAGAAGGAAACTTCTTGATTCTTGATTAAGTGTTGTTGATTCTTGCATGCATGTTCAGATTTGGTAGATTTATAGTCTGGTATGTATAATTATCTTTCTTTTAGCTCAAGAGGCTAATGAGAGTCCAAGTGATAAAGGCAAAGGACCTACTTTGTAGTTATGTGCTAGAATTTCTGGTGAGTTCCTTCTTACTTTCATGTGTTGTAAGTTTCTTTATTTTATAATTCATGTAAGGAAAGTATTATTCCTATATAATGGGTGAAAAATGTATGTGTGTATAATGATTATCCAGAGTCATCAGTTTGAGTTCAATCTGTCTGTGATATGAAGTAAGTATCATTCTTCATGCGTAAGCCACTATCATCTGCTTCTGACATGTATGATATGATCTGATCTGTGGTGATGGAGAAGAGAAGATATGTTTATGTAGCCTCTGGTAGGAAAAATATATTGCAAACCGGATTGGCAGATCACGATAAAACATACTATTTTGAATGAAAATTATATAAGGGTTAAGGGGGTGGATGTATGAAATGAGAGTGTATGATATGCTTTTGATTTTAAATTCTGGGTACATGACTAACATGAAGATGGGTTGTCTAAGTTATATTATGTTGGCATATAGTATATGCCCATGTGTTAAGTAAGTTGGCGTACTCAGTCTGCTTGTGTTCGTATGCGCCATTGGGTGTACTACGTTCTTAGGCTTGCTGAGTGAAGGCATATTTTGTTAGAAGGACTATGCCAGAGTGCTGTTGATATTATGAGCTGATTGTATTGCTCTATATCATGCATGACTCTCGGGGGTGGTGTATAAATGTATTTTGGAAATGACTTGCATAAAGAACTTCTGTTTTGATAAGACTCTATTTTTATGAGATCTTTATTAAATATCAAAATTTAGATTTAAAGTTTATATTATGTTTAATTAAGTCGTTCTATATGAACTTAAACGCCATATGGCTTGAATGTTATTGTAAACTATTAATTATTTCATTTAAAATTTAGTAAAGCAACAATTATAACCTATTTTATATTTATAATTTGTAAAGTTTCCGCCAAATAATTTTACTATAATTTATCCAAGTGTTGAGTAGTAACACATCATACTCGGATCCTATTAAGGGGTTGGGTTTGGCATGTTACAGTGGCCACGAGTTGCTTGTTCTAGAACAAGCAATTTATTACAGTCATTTGTTGACGGTGATCATATTAATCATTAAAAAGACAAAATGGTGACAGTGAGATAAAATAGGATTGTATTGAGTGAACGTATTTAACTTAAAGGAATCAAGGATATCATGTAAGTGTAACACACACATAATGAGGTCTTTGGACAAAGCAGTTGGATGAATTGCTTTTGTAAAAAGTATACAATAAGGAGTTTCCAATCATGGTACTTCTTCTTTTGGACTAAATCCATAATTAAGTAAATTGCGATTATCAGAATGATGCTTTTGGACATAATTGCAATTACTAGAGCCTAATTGTAAATGTCCAATTGGTCTCACCACTAGCTCAACAAAAGCTTGATCGGACTACATTTGAATTAGAAGAAAATTCTACGACTTTGGAAATAATTTAATTGAGTTGATTTATTCTATGTGGAATTAAATTAGCCAGTCGTAAGGATTGTTCAACAAGATACTTTGATTAAAGAATTTTCTCGAAAAATTAATTTGGAAAATCTTAATATTTTTGAGAAAATTAATTTTGATCAAGTAAAATTAAATTAATCAAATTAATTAAAATAAATATGATATTTTTGGAAATTAATTTTCAAGTCAGACAATTGGCTCAATGGGTAATCGAACTTGAAAATTGGACCTAATATAAAAAATTGGGCTCGAGAACCCAAAACCGAGATCAAGACCCAGAAACTGGTCGAATCAGGCTAGTTATGTGAAATTGGGCTGACGGTCCAACGGTGGTAGGATCGAACTGGTCGGGCCATCACTAGCCTAAACCAAATCGGCAACAATCGAACCGGCTCGAGGTGTTGTGAGGGTGGCGCACCTTCGATGGCAACTCTGGGCACGATAGTGCTGACGACGGTCACGACGACGTTCCGGTGGCCGATGGGTAGTCCTTCGACAGTTGAGTAGTAGAGGAATCACATTCCTACTGGGACTCTACCGGACAATTTGATTTCAAATTAATTATTCTAAAAATAATATTGTTTTAATAGTTTTAATATTAATATTAATATTAATTTAATACTTATCTTAAAATTTTATTTATTTAATATTAAAGCGATTATCTTAATATTAAATTTAATCTAATATTTATCTTGATAAGTATTATATTAATTTAATATTAAAGTGATTAAGTTTAATCAAAATTTAACTTTCTAAACTCTCCTTATATAAAGAGAAACTTGGGTCACTAGTTTTTAGCCACTTGAATTCAAGATAAAAGTTGTAGAGAGAAAATTCTTTGAAGAAATTATTTTAGAAATTTTCTAGAGATACTTTCTTATTTACAACTTGACCTTAAAGTTTAAAGAAATTATGAAATTGTCCCACTAATAGTTTTGTGGAAAATTTTCTGATTCAAAGCGAGCCTACACTTGGTAGATGTGAGCTTGAAGATAGCAAAGAAGACTGCTTGATCGAAGCATTCATCCTAGAGGAATCGAAAAGGTACAATTTTGATTAAGTGTTTATAACTTTAGATATCACAACCAAGTTCCAGATTTGGAAAAAGATTTAAAACTCTGTTTTTCCCTTAAACTTATTTTCCGCTGCATTTTCCAAACCTGATTTTCCAACAATTGGAACCAGGTTGCATCACCACATAGGATGAGTTAGCGAGAAAATTTTTACATAAAATTTTCCCAATTAGTAGATCCATTCAGCTCCACTAAGAGATCGCCAACTTTAAGCAATTCAAAGGTGAAAATTTATATTAAGCTTGGGATCGATTCAAGTCACTGGTGAGGAAGTGTCCTTATGACAAAATGCAAGAGTGGCTCCAAATGCAATTATTTTATAACGATTTAGACAAAAAATTGAGATCTACCGGATGGTGCATCTGAAGGTGCTTTAATGAACTATACATATGAGTGAGCCTGTCAAATTATCGATGATAAGGCTATGAACTCATATATGTGGCCAAATGAAAGGTTCACTTATAGCCAAAAACCACAAGTGACGAAAGTCACCCAAAAATTGGATGATAATTTTGGAGAAGCTGAACCGATTGGAAGTAGCAACTAAATCAATCATTACAGAGTCAGCCCAACACTGTGGGCAAAATTCAGATCATTAATTGAATGAAGATAACTATGTGGGTAATTAGGGTGAAAATCCATATTTGAATACATACAACGTCGGTTGGAAGGATCATCCGAACCTAAAATAGGGAGGAAATCAATGAGGTGGAAATCAACTGCAAAATTGAGTAAACCTTCCTTACCAACCTCCACATATACAAAGATATCAAGACAGATCATTGGGGAATGACCATGCTATATGTGGTCAATTACTCAATCAAATAGAATGAGAGATTCAACCAATGAAGGCAGATATTCGGCAAGTACAGTCTGAGTGTACTTAACCAGAAACACATTAATGGATTTCAAAGAAATCATCCAGAACCAAATGAACCAAATGATGGAGACAATGAGCAATATGCAAAGGCAAATTGGTACTGAAATCTCGGGCAATATGAAGACTAATCCTTGGAAGGATAGAAATGAGCACGTAAATGCTATTGCCTTGCGATCGCCTTGTGATCTAATAAGACTCTGAACAATATTAATGCTCCTTTTTAAACAGGCAAGGATTTGTAAGAAGCCGTTGAGAAACCCATGGATGAAAAGAAGCATGATGAGCCAATTGAACAAATGACTAAATCGGTGGCTGAGAAGGTAATCACGAACTCTGCAATCATGAAATCACCATTCCCATCGAGGATTAAGGACAAACGGAAGAGTGATAAATCAAATTTTATAAGTTTTCTGAACTTATTTAAATCCCTTAATGTTTGTAACACCCTAAACCCAACCAAGTTGGTTTGACCCAAATTTGATGAGCCACGTTAGCCACCGAAGTGACTCTCCATTAACTCCCAACCAAACCTCCAAAACACCACGTATATACAAAATACAAAGTGCTAAGTTATAACAAAAAATGGAATAAAATCTTACATAGAATGTGAAACATGTGAGCTTATCGAACAAATAGAGAAAAAGGTTTGCATAACAAAGTAAAGCATGACTTTGCATAACAACATAAAGCATGAGTTCGCACAAAAATTAAGTTCGCATGCAAATGGGCTTCACAAAAAAAGAGTTCATTCATGCAGGGTTCTTGTATTTATATAGGTTCATTAAATAATAAGGTTATCACAACTAAGGTTTCGCATGCATAATAAGGTTGCAAACATACAAGGGTCGCAATAAAACAGGCTCGTATATGATATTAAGTCATACTTTGACAAATTTAAAAGAATACAACATGGTACGCATGCAAGGAGAAGTAAGGAAACATTAAACTTTATTCATGATGTAGAAGATAGATTATCAGGAAAATATTTTAGTGCATAGTTTACAACAACTGTAAAAATAAAACAAAACAAACTTAAGGAAATTACTTCGATAATAGTAGCAAGACTATAATAAATCTAATCCCACACAATTAATCCCATCACCTTTATCCTCGAGTTCGCTGGTATCTGTTTAGGATCTAGCCTCGCCTAAGTCATCTACCTAGCCACTACCATCTGCAACCTATTTACCTATGAAGTAAGAGAAGAGTGGTGAGTTCATTGAGAACTTGGTGAATATTCAGAAAAAATTAAAGTATGCTTAAAATACGGAGTTTAAAATAGAGAAAGACTTAGTCTAAAAATTGTTTCATGTGTTAGGTTCACCATAAAGATGTGAGACCCAGTTCACAAATCCTGCTTGTCAGAAAACATGTAAGGTTGAAAAATAGTTTCAAATGTGCTTGTCGAAAATCATACTTAAAAACTTGACTTATTCTTTTATGTAAACAAATCTTGTATAGCATGAAACATGCTCTTATAATTGTCTTATCAAAATCGTTGAAGAACATAGAACATGTTTTCAATACTTGTCATAACTTGTCTTATCTTATCTGTTGGATATGCGAATATCCTTATAACACCTCAAAATGACTCAATGAGTCCTTAACATGTCCTATAAGTGTAGCATAAATCTAAATGCTCTCCTGTATGCCAACATTTCCCTGTGAATGGAGTATAGCTCGACATTCCTTTATCTTTCCACATGCCCCAAGGCCTTAACGCCCAAATCACAGAACTTGAAGGTGAGTACTCATAATCCTTTGGTATACCAATATATCCTACATAAAGCTCACAAAGGAGCTTGCATAGAATACTTATCACATTGAGCTCGCATAGGGAGCTTGCTTGAAAACACTTGTTCATGTAGATCTAGCACAAAACCTCGTAAAAACTTAGTTTATAAAACCATATTTTAAAAACATATCTTTAAAACATAGGCTCACATAGGAGCACATATAAAATATAACTTGAAAACATGACTTGAAAACATAAGTTGAAAAAGAGTTTATAGAAAAGCTTCCTTTTGGAACTTAGTTTAAAAACCTTAAGTTCTTTGGAAGACATAATAGTTCGAACACAAGTAATGAACTCTTTAAAAACCATGATTTTCGGAAAACATAGTGGTTTACAGAAATGAATGGTGGTTCTAGAACACTCATTGAAAAGTTGAGAATTCAAATAAGTTTTTCTTTGCCTTTATCCTTGTTGGTAGATGGTCCGGCTGGTTCATAACGCACATAAATACATAGATTACTTAAATAGACAAAACTTACGGAATTCATATATGCAAGTGAACCTAGCTTTCTGGACGACCAACCCTAACAAGACAAAGGCTTACCTTGGTTTTTAGGAATTTGGTTCTGAAAAAAGACTTGACAATAGAATAATCGATGAGAGAATTTGATACGGCCACGCCTCAAGTCCTACCTAGCTCGAACAAGGAGCCGTTGGAGTTGCCCCAAGGTCCCATCACCCGATCACGAGCTAAACAATTCAAGGAGGTCATTTGACTTTAGTTGACAAAGTTTGGGCGAGATCTTGGTTGGTCACATCGAGGAAGCTTGGACCAACTTGAAAAGCAATCATGCACTTTAATACGAAATGAATTAACTTCCATTTCATTTCAATGAGCTCGAATTAGCTCAACTTCACTTAAACCTTTTCAATTCAAATTAATATCAACTAGACATTAATTTAATAGTGAATATTTATTTAAGTCGATTTAATTAGTTTATTACTGACTTATTAATATGTTTGTTGCATGTTTTTAATATGTCAAGTTTTATTACATGATTTTAAGTTGCTTTAAAGTCGCCAAATTTAATGAGTGATTTTAGTGATATAGTTGACCGAATTAATGTTTCATGGTTTTAATATTAATTTTGTTCACTAAATATCATATTAATTTTAGTTCTTCTTATTTATATAGGTTGGTAGAATGTGTGGGATCATTTAACAAGGTTAGCGAATTTGAAGATTCATTTTAGCAAGGTGCATGCATGTTAGATACATTGCACCGGAGATACATGCATCAAATTGGTGAACTGAATTCAACATTCCTAGGTGACTATTCGCCAAGGGAGCTAATGTTTCCAACTTCAAAGCGCCCATTAATTCCTTTCACATTTCTTGGATGCATCTTGGCTTTTCGGTTCCATGTGTTCACACTCCATGACTCTTCAACGTTGAGCTTTCACACTTGAATTGGTGCTCATTATCCTCTTAATTGCTGGTCACCTTCACCAAAAGTTACAACATAAATGAGCTAATTTATGCCCATTGGCGAACCTAGCTATCCATGCATCATCCAAGTTTTTCTAAGTCCAATGCTTCATCTAGAAGGTGTCTAATGGAGCTCCATGTTCACCAAATCTAGCTAGTTCATTTAAGTGATTCATTTGCTTAATTTTTAAGGAATGTAAGTGACCGTTCGGCCACTTAGGTGTTGCTTATAAATAGCTGAAATTTTACTCAGAAAGAACTTTTGACATTTCTAATTAGCTAATTGTCGCCAAAATTGTGAGGCATTTTCTCTCAAATTTCGTTCGAGACCCGTAAGACTTATCTAAGCTTTTAGTGGCGTCTTTCGAGTCTTTTCCGAACTTATCACTCCTTAAACCCGAGTGTGGCGTTCACTTTTGATACCTTTGGTTCATACTTTCCTAAGTATCGGGTCAAGGTCCTTTTCAACCATTTCCAATTCATTTAGGTCCTATAAGTTTCGGGTCGACACTTTTCTTTAGTGTTGGTTCATTCTTGACCTCTTTGAACCATTACCAATTCGTACCAAATACCATACCATTTCATACCAATTCCATACCATTTCGTACCAATTCCCAAATACCAAAACGTACCAAAACCAAATACCATTTCTTAATTATCTTAAACCGAACTCTTCCATTCTATTCACACCATTTCGACTTAAACCAAATCCACATCCAACTTTGCACAAACTTATCTTACTTCTTTGTACACCAATATATTCTAACTCCTTCTCGTCTAATCTACTTCTTCGTTTACGATCGGGAACCAAATGACTCGGACTCAACTACTAAACCGAGATCGTATCAGAATTTTCATGGAAAAGGGGCTTATTTATAGGCACTTAGTGTCTTAGTATTCTTAGGGTACCCTACTTGACTTAGGAAACCCTAATTGATTTAGAAGAAGGTTGCGTACACGAAAAGTATCCTATATACACAATATCTTAATTTCCTAATATCAGTCTGAATTGACTTTGACTATCGAACACCAGTTCACCAAATCAATTGGCGAACACAACTTGCAATGAATCTGGCGAACCCCTTTACCGCATCTTTTGGCGTACACTACTTCATCATATCTCTGGTAAACTCCTTGTAACACCTATAACCCGTATCCGTCGCCTGATTAGGGTTACAGAGCATTATCGTACAAATAAAACATTTAAACATATATTTCATATACTATCATAAACATAATATAAACCAATCAATCACATACATATCGTCCCTAAATTGAGCCCTCGAGGCCCTAAAAACACCATAGAAAAAATTCGGGACAAATTTGAAATCATTTGAAAGGTCCGGGAAAAAGTTATAAAAAATTGAATACAAGGGCCACACGGTCGTGTGCCACACACGATTGAGACACACGCCCGTGTCTCAGGCCGTGTAACCTTTGAACTAAGGACACACGGCTGTCTCCCAGCCCGTGTCCTCACCTGTGTAACTCTCTGAGTAGGGTCATACGCCCGTATGCCAGGCCGTGTGCTAGGCTGTGTAACTCATTAACTTGCATGCAAAGGAACCTTCAGGGGACACAAGGTCGTGTGTCACACATGGCTGAGTCACATGCTTGTGTGGACCCAAAATTCACCCAAAACAAGTCATTCCCAAAACCAATTCATGCATAAACATTTGAACCATATGTGAACACCTACAAAGCATCAAACCATACCTAAACATACATATATACGTCATTCCAAGGTCCTATTTCAGCTAACCAATATGCCATTCAAAGGCACCTCAAATGCAATCATCAAGACTTACCTAAACATGCATATTTTACCACTTACCATTCATCAATTACTAGTTCCAAAAACTTACCAAACATGCCTCAACTTGACCATTACTATTCCATCACAAAACATGTCATTTGAGCCATTCAAACAATGTCACAACTTATACAAGTTAATCCACCAACTAAACATTCATCACAATGACATTACAATTTAACATATACATGCCATTATAACCTTGGCCAAAACATTCAAAAACTACTGATATTTATGTTGGATAGTGTAATAGGTCTCCGACAAGCTTCCGATAATCTATAAAATATTAGAAAAAAAACTACGTAAGCACATAATGCTTAGTAAGTTCCTATAACATAAACACAATTTACCATTTCATTTGCATAATGTAAATAGCATAATTATTACACCAACTAATACCATAAGCTTGGCACAATGCCTATACAACTTTACCAAATACACAAGTTAGTGCATTTATACATGGTTCAAATGAATTCATCCATAATAAGTAACTTACAGATTTGTTCATCTCATTTAGGTCACCATTCCCTTTTCATAAGTACATGATACCTTCCATTTGAACACTTACCATTTCCTTTATTTTTCATACCCGTTGAACCATATAGAATATCATCGGAAACACGGGAAAGCTCACACGAAGTGTGCTTAAACATATAATTGTAACCTTTCCTTTACATCATTGCTCACACGAGCTTTGAAATGAGCCTGCTCACACAAGTTGTAGGTCGGAATGTAAGCTACACGATGCTGCTCACACGAGTTGTGGAGCATCTGCAACAAATGCAAGACCTCAACCATCAGTAGAACATTCAAGACCAGCACCCGAAACATGAAATCCTTAATGACATGTCATTTGTATCCTATGAATTCCTAAGATTCAACCGAGACTTCATAGCCGTCATAGCATTGATTTAATTACACATCAATCATTTGATATTATAATTAACATAATAACATACATTTAAATAACATGAATGTAACAACCGTTCATACGAACTTACCTCGACGACTAGGGCGTAGACAATTTCAATACATTCAATACCTCTAGTATTCAATTTAGTCCACAATTCATATTTATGAAAATTACCATTTTGCCCCCAACATTTTAACTTTTCACAATTTAGTCCTTAAGCTTAAAAATTGAAATCTAAGCATTTTAATCCCCCTTTCAAGCTAACTAATTTCTCTAAGGACTTAAACCAACCCATACCAATCATCATTTCATAAATTTCACATGAAGTTTACTATTTTTATAAGTTAAGTCCCTATATATAAATTTCATCAAAAATCATTTTACAAAACTTGTTTATTTCTCAACAAAGGTGTACAATCTATCATTTAACATAAAAAATTCAAAAAGGTTCATGGAAAGTCCCTAAACCTTAAAAAAATTTATAAATTGACCCCCGAGTTAGCTAGATTAAGCTAAAACGACCACAAAAACATAGAAATCATTAAAACTGGGATGAAAAAGACTCACCATGCACCAATCTAAGCTTAGCCGAACTTCAACCCTAAAAATGGCTATTTTGGTTCTTCAAATTTGGTGGAAGAAGATGGAAGAAGATGAAGTAATTTAGTTTTATTTATTTTAGCCTTAATTACACATTTACCTTTTTAACCTTTAAGTAATATCAAAATTTCATCAAAACCACATCATGAACATCCACTAACCACATAAATGGTCTAATTACCATTAAAGTCCACTTGGTTTCATTTTCATAGCTCTTTAGCCCTTTTAACTAATAGAAATCCACTTTTATACTTTTTACGATTTAGTCCTTTTCACTTAATTAATCATGCAAACATCAAAATTTCTTAACGAAATTTTAAGACAACCTTACTAAAATCCCATAAACATTAAAATAATAATTTACTCATCAGATTTGTGATCCCAAAACAACTGTTCTGGTTTCACTAAAAATGGGTTGTTACACTCCTTCATTGGTGAACTCCCAGTTCGTCGATACATTGGCGAACTCTCACTTGTGAAGCCAAAACTTCTAGGCCCTATCTCAGGATGTTACAATGTTAATTTTACCCTGTTGGAATTAATTGATAAAATACTGAAATATTCCAAAATACTTACAAGAAATTATCTCTATCCATAAAAATATAAAAAGGAGAACAAATTGACAATTATGCCTCTTGTAGTGCTATTATTGCTACAAATATACCCTCTAAATTGAAAGATTCGAGTAGTTTTAGAATTCTATAGAAATAGGGGACAATTATTTTAGTAAGGCCCTTTGCGATTTAGGGGTCAGTATTAATTTAATGCCACTATCAATTTATAGAAAACTTAGATTAAGGGAGTTAAAGAACACTTCAATAACGCTACAATTAGTTAATAGGTCTTTAGTATGCCCAACAGGTGTACTTGAAGACAAATTGGTTAAGGTGAGGAAATTTATTGTCCTAGTTAATTTCGTAGTCCTTGATTTCGAGGAGGATCAAGAAATCCCCATACTTTTGGGTAGGCTATTTTTGGCAACTTCTAGATCAACCATTGACCTCGAGAAAAATGAATTAACAATAAAAATCAATAGTGAACTAGATGCATTTCAATGTGACAAAGATTCCCAATATGAGGGATTAGAAAAAGAATTAGGGAATGAATGTTTTGCATTGTTCTATATAACCCTTAATTACCTTGATCAAAGGTATCTTTCGAGTGTGCTGTATATAGCCGAAATGGCTAGGGAGAGGAAATGTTCATTTTCTTTAGGGTACTCTTAGGAATAGATCCAGTGGAGACGAGGTGGGGCCTCTAGCTCAGAGGATTAGAGCACGTGGCTATGAACCATGGTGTTGGAGGTTTGAATCCCTCCTCGCCCACAACTGGCCCAAAAGGGAAGGACTTTTCCCTCTGGGGGTAGGAAAATCATGATCGAGATAGCGAATCCAAAGCTATGGAACTTGGGCGTGGGTCATTTGTCGAAATGGAGTGGCCTTTTATTTATTATTTATCGTATATTTACTTTTCTATTTTATATTTATATATAGTATTACCGGCTAAAACAAAATAAAATAAGCATATTTTTTTTTGTTTTACGCCCCATAACTCTTCCTCAGCCAGGGTTGGGCAAAATAGCAGAGCAAGTACAAGTATTAGTAGCATAGAAAAAATGTGCTCCTCGTCATTAAATTAATGTGTTTGCTCGCGGTAATTGTGGCCTCTCGGGAGAATTGATGACTGCATCTTTGAGGCATTTGCTAGTATTGGTCCATTTGAGAATTCTTAATTGAGGCATTTACATGGTCTAAGGGAAAGACACACATGGAAGTATTTGAACATAATAGACCCCTATGAATTTAGTGCGATGCTTGATAAAGGAAAAAAAAGTCAACATCAGATAGTAATAGATTGTTGGACGAGTTCGATAGCCATACTTAATTTTAATCATCGCAAAATTATCTTTGTAAATATGTAATTTTGTGTTTTTTTTTGGATTTTTGGAGGATTGTAATTATGAATTTTAATTTTAATTAGGTTAAAAATAAGTTAGTTTAGGGCTAAGATGACCTTAGAAGCATTTTTGAAGTGAATATGCACAACCCTAAAGAGTCTGAGACGCCCAAAAACATCAATTTCACAAAGCCCAGTACATGTCATGAAATAGGCAATCTTGTGTTGCGACACATTTCTTCAAAGCAAAGGACGTGGAAAACCCCAGGCCGTGTTGCGACACAGGTCCCCTTGTGTTGTAACACACTGCCTCAAAGCAAAATTTTTGAAAATTTCAAGCTTGTGTCATGACATGCATAAGCACGTGATGCGACACAACACTTCGAAGCAAAAGTCCTAAGAAATTAGGTGGCATGTTGTGACACAACATCGTTTTCTGTAATTTTTGGCCTGTTTTAACGCGTGGCCCGTTAGATTTCCTATATAAGACATATAGTTCCAGACTTAAAATACCATATTATAAACATTCTAAAAGTCATCCTCATCCTTGGAATCCGTCGCATGCATCCTCCATCTCCTCTGCTTCATTTCTACTCATCCAAGCTTCTATTTTGTTTCGGTATTCTTCTTCTTCTTCATCATCTGTCCATTTGTTTACTGGTCTTTTTCCTTCTCTTTTGCAAGAACAATGAATTGAACAACAACTCGAAAGCTATAAATCGTAACTGAGGTTAGGCGTTCTATTTTTGTTTATTGTTAAGTGATTTTGTGTTCTTCTGTTATTAGTATTAAATCTAATGGCACCATGCAAAGCACATCGCACTCAAGAACCATCAACTGCACATACCAGGCATGCGACACACCCCTTAGTACTCTAGCTTGATAGGTTTGCATATGCTAGAAAATCATTTAGGGTCATATAAGACACGCACGTAAATGCACTTACACCATCCCAAAGTTGTTTCAATTCGTCAATTAATGGCTGCAAGTAGATGTCAATGTCGTTACCAGGACCTTTTTTACATGGTATTATCATTGATAAAATGAGAAATGAAGCCTTCATACATGTCCATGGTTCCATGTTGTACGGGACCAACACCACCAGCCACGTACTAAGTGTGGTGTTCATTGTTCGAAAAGGATTGAAACCGTCACTTGCCAATCCTAGACGAATATTGCGAGGGTCAAAAGCGAAGTCCAAAAACTTCTCATCAAAAGCTTTCTAAGCTTTAGTATCAATGGGATGTCGGAGAAGTCCATCTTTGACATGAGAATGGTCATGCCAAGCCATAAAAGCCACAGTTGTGGATGACTTGAACAATCTTTTTAGTATCGGGATCAAAGGAAAGTACTTGAGGACTTTTGCAAGCTTTTAATGCGAATGGGTTGTTGTTGCTTCCCTAGCTAAATCTTCATTTCCTTTAACTGCACTTGTAACCCATCTCGAGAGCCCATATTTTTGACATGATGTAGCATTTGCATCCGAACCCTAATATAATGTACAATCATTTGGACATGCATGAATCTTGATATAACCAAGATAAAACTTCTTGAGAGTTTACTTTGATTCATAATATGTTGCAAGGAGCGAAGTGTGAAAAACATCATTTAATAAATCTAGTAATTCGGTAACTGATTTTGCTAACCACCTATTCAAGGCCTTTATATGAAAGAGTCGCAAGAGGAATGATATGGTAGACTATTTTTGACAATCGGGATAAAGAGGTACCTTGCAATCATCCATAAGATTTCACCAGTGGTTCGTCCAACATCCTCAGAAGGAAGCAAAGTGGAAACAACATCACCTCCGCCATTAACATGATCACCGTGACTAAATTCATCTCTGTCATGTACTGGCACATTTAATCCAATAACCTCCATTATCAAGTCCCTAGTTCCTAAATCAACATCAATATCATTCAAACTTCTCGTATGACTTGCCATATTGGGGGAATTTGATGAAAAAATTGACGCAGAAGTTTTGCCATGAAAAATCCATCTCTTATACCACTTCACAAAACAATATAGACGAAGATGATTATGTACAACTTTAGGGCGGAGGAGAAATCTATTATAGCACTTCTTGCATGGAAAATATATGTTCTGGTTGTTTGTGCTATTCTTGGTGGCATATTCAATGAATGAAGCTATTCCATTCATGTAAACCATGCTAAATTTGGGAGCATCAATCCAACTTTTGTCCAATGTCTACATCATAAACAATACATTGACTTAGCCATTTCAGCGAATATGTAAGGTGCATGTTCAGTATCAAACTTATTCATTATTTGCATACATACATATGAAATAATTCTATCACAAAATCATTCATGCAATGGATATTTGGGATAATATACATAAAAGTAAATAAAAAAAACCCCATTAAACTTGATGTAAGTGAATTTGAAATCATATGGATGGATAAATTTTCAAGATAGTGAAGATGGACATACCATTGTCTCTACCCCAAGATCGTGAATTCGTAAGGAAGCGAAAATTAGGGAGAATGAGAGACTAACGTTGGAAGAAAGAAAGCAAGATTCAAAAGACTTACAAAGAAAGTAAGAACGGAACATTTGGGTGTTTAAGTTTTGCAAAACAATTTAGAGACTTACGGAGATGATGATTGGCGTCTCTACAATCAACAACCTAGGAGACCCAAGAAAGTGTCTCCATAGGTAATCCAGAGAGACACGGCCTAATGTTTCCATTAGTTAGTTCCAAGGAGACACAACAGAAACATCTCCTTAAGTTAGGCCTAAGGAGACGCGCTGTGGTGCTGTCTCTTCAATGCCTACCTAAGGAGATGCTACTTATGTGCATCTACATATTGATGCGAGTCAATTTAAAAAGATGCAACCCTGATGCGTCTCAAGTCATGTGTCACCTTTAACATGTTTTGTTGTAGTGTAAAAAACATTGAAATTTATCTTTCCATCAATGATCAAAACCTTTAATTAAAGGAAGAATTTATTTTAACTAGAGTTTCATCTTATTGTTTTCTTTTCCCAAAATTTTGATTATTGCTTTCTTTGTTTTTTTTTTCTAAATTCTAAATTTTAATTTTTAAAGTTTTCTTTAAACAAAACCCCATTCCTCTTTATTTTATTTGTTTTAGTTGTAGGAATAAAATTCCATCGATTTCTATGGATTTGACTTGTTGCTTCTATTAATTATTCTTTTGAAATAGATTTTATTTTCGATGGATTCGACAATTGCACATTGCTTCAAAAATTTGATAAGAGATATATGATTTATATGGCTTACCTTAAAATAAAATACTCAAAGTCTACGGTGAGTCCTTATACTACTATGTAAAGTTCATTTTTAGTCTTTCTACTAAAAATTGCTCAAAATTTATCTTTATACATTAAAATTTATTCAAATTATGACATCATTACAAATTGTTATTAAGTTACTGATAAATTTAGTAAAATATATCATATCCAACTGATTTATTCATGACTCGACCTATAAAAAAATTAAGCATCCTCAAAAAACATACGTATTTTTGAACTACCAAATGATTGGAAAAAATACCTAACTTAATAAGTTTTCTCAGTGACACAATAATTAAAAAGTACATTGATTTTTTTGGAGATAGTTGAGTTTTTAGGTCATGATATATATTTGTTCAGTTTATTAATAATTTAAGGACAAATTGTAAAATTTAAAATAAAAATTAATATATGAGGAGTGATGTTTTTAGAGGGATTGAACTTAATATAAGTATTTAGGAGAGTAAATTGGAAGAAAGCCCAACAACCTCTTGAGAGGTTTGGGCCCATCACACCCATACCACCGCAAGTTCAACATCTACCTGAAGTCAGTCCCCTCTCCTTGTTTTCTCTGCAAACAAAACCTAATCGCAGAGATCCAAAGTAAAACTCCTCCGTTGATCCAATTTGAAGGCTGTAATCCCATAGCCCTGGTGGATCTGCCCTACCAGATCGATACATCATCCATAATTCGAAAACAAAACAAAAAATGTCGTGCTTGGCTCTCTCTCTCCAGCCAGCCAACGGATCTGACATCCTTCTCCAAACCCGAGAATGGTTCCCTCCTGCCCGTGCTCTAATTGCTCTCCACGCCTTCCGCCAGACCCGTCTTGCCTTCTCCAACAAGTCCCCTTCCTCCGTCGCTGCTACCTCCTCCTCTTCCTCCTCATCTACTGCCGAAACTAGTGCTGCCACTGAATCCATCGGCGACGACCCCCTTTCCGCCTCCAGTGGCCAACTAATCGTCGGCGTTGAAAGTAAGTATCGCGTTGTTTACCGCCTTGTAAACTCCATTTACGTCCTCGGAATCACTACTGCCGATCACGACAATTCGATCAACGTATTTGAGTGCATCAATATCGTTAACCAAGCCGTTAGTGTCATCGTGACGGCCTGCCGTGGCGTCGACGTCACCCCTGAAAAGCTCTCCCGAAAATACGCCGAGGTTTACATGGCACTCGACATCGTCCTACGTGGAGTCAGCAACATCCGTCTCGCTGCCATGCTCTCCTATATGCACGGCGACGGGATTGCCAAGATGGTCCATTCCGCACTCGACACTGAAGCCAAGATACGTGGTGCTGACACGTGGCCTGCCGTCGAACTTCACTCCACCGAACACCAATCCAACATTGAAGCCTTTTCCAATGCGAGTTTCGAATTGCCTCCGGAAACTCTAGCGGCTGGCGATCAGAAAGTTTCAACGATTGTACCTCAAAGTACAATTGAGCAAGACGAGAAAATGATTAAAGCAGAGGAATCAGAAGCAGAGAAGGATCCATTTGCTGCCAGTGAGGCCATAAATAAGCAAGAAGATTTAGTTGGAGGGTTTAAGAAGACGAAGGATCCATCAGCTACTGATTTAACATTGGCGTTGGCAGGGTTAGAGGTGACTACATTGCCCCCGGCTGAAGCAACCCAATCTACGGACATTACTGTTGAAGGGTTTGAGGGGAAGTACGGAGGAATTGAGTTTGGCAGTGAACAGGCTACTCTTGGAGAAGCTTTTGAAGGGTTTACTGATGCTTGGGGTGGAGGCTTGGATGCTTCGGAATTTTTGGAAAATAAAAAGGTTAAGAAACAGGAAGGGCTTAGTGGGCTTGAACTTTTGCAAACTGGGGATAGTGCTGCTCCAACTGCAGCTGCGGCTGGTGCTGATGGAGGGAAGTCTCTTGAGAATCTTTTGGTGAAGAGTACTGAGATGAAAGGTCCCGAAATGTATATCTTGGAGGAGATCAGTGCGGAGTTTAGGGAATCATTGCTCGCTAGAGTTGGACTAATGGGTGTGGTTTACTTGAGAACGATGCCTCCTAGAGTTTCTGGTGATAAGGATACTGAGTTTTCATTTCGTGTTGAAGGAACTAGTTCGGTTAAGAGGTTTGTTATACAGAGTTCTCGGTGTAGTAGCCTAGGAAATGGAATGTTTCATGTTAGAACTCCCCCATCTGAGGAGCCTATACCAATTTTAAAGTACAGTTTGTTACCTAGGTTGACACCATTGCCTCTGAGAGTTAGGTTGATCAAGCGTCTTAGTGGGACATTACTTTCTGTGATGATACAGTATGTTTCAAATCCGGAGTTACTAGCACCATTGACTGATGTAACTTTTGTTCTGAAATTGCCCGTTGATCCAACATTGTTAAAGGTTTCACCTAAAGCTGTGTTGAACAGATCAGAGAGAGAACTGAAGTGGCATGTGCCAGAGGTTCCACTGAAGGGTACTCCTGGCAAATTGAGGGTAAGGATGCCTTTGGATTCTGCTGACATTGATGAAGAACTAGAAGTTGTTGGTTATGTAAAATTTTCAGTGCAAGGAGCTACTTCATTGTCTGGGGTCTGTCTAAAGCCTGCTACCGAGGGTAAGACAGATTTTTATGAGGTAAATCATCGGTATCAGAGTGGGGTTTATACATGCAATTGAATTCTGATGAGATTGTTTTTTCCATACAAAATTTCTGTTTTCTTTTAATATTCCTTTCTCTTTTCAAGGAGATATGCGTTTGCTCACTTTTGTAGAATTACTGGATATTCTGTTTGTAATCTAGAACATCTTCTGTCAAAGCTTCTGTTTCTTGTTGTTGACTTGACCATTGATTTCTACTGGCGGCTTGTGAATTTAATTGTTGTATCTATTTGCACTTTGGACTCTCTCATGGAGCACATTATATTCTTGCGGAACTGTAACCATGTAAGCATGACTGCTCGTTTCTATATTGTTACAGAACACTGGTTTTGTTTCTGGAATGGATGTCTTATTTTTATTTGTAGCCCCTTCTTTATATGTTAAAACTTGCTGCCTCAGGTTAAATTTTGCTAGACATAAGTAGGTCGTAATGGTTGAAACTAGAGTAATGATACTGTTAGGTTTAGTGCAAGTTTAAATTTTTATTTGTAGTGGGCCAATGGGAATGTGTAACCTAGCTTATATTCTTTCAAATGATTTTGTGTTATGAACCTGACTGATGTAGTTGAGAGTCCAGCTAGATTAAGGGGAGATGATTGAAAAACTATTTTTCCTATGGAGACTCTAAATTTTAAGCTTTTACCCTTATTTACTCTCTTTTTCTTATGAGACTGATCACGATAGCAGTATTTTCATTCTGAGGTTAGTTCCCTAACTATTTAACGACCATAAAAGGTTCACCTGGAGAGGGAACTGAAAGGAAAGAAGTAAAAGAAGTGAATACTTAATGATTCTTTTCAAGTTTGTGGTGTTACATTCTCCTTTAGATCAGAATTTTAGATTAAGAGTGTCCCGTCTTAAAATCCATTTGGTATGATGCAGGTCATGACTTGTGTAAGCTCTGCTTTTATTTAAACTTTATTACAGATGGATGATAACCTAATTTTTAGAATCCAGTTGTACTACTATCAGTTGAAGGAGGTTTCGCAGGAACTTCAATGGAACAAATATAGATTTCTCTTGGTCTTCTGTTTAGTGATATTTGTTAGGTACTTTTCTGGACTGTATGGTTTTCCTTTTTGGTTGATGGTATTAGTAGGGCTGGATTATTGATAAAATATAACAGATATTAACTGTGCAGCTCCCCGTTTTAGGGACTTCTTTATTGGATCTAGAAAGGTGCAGCTTTTGCTATTCTCTTAGCCCAGAAGTTTTATTTTATTAAGAGGTGGCTGGCTGTTTATTCTTAATTCTGATGAATATGTTCGGTTGGTGTGCATTATTCTACAGTTTGAATCCTGAAAATGCTATTTTGAAGCTTTCTGGGCATTTGAAATTACATTTAGCTGCTTGTTCTTACGAGTGCAACTATTTGTCTTGATGTATGCGTGTAAGCTAGTGCTATTTGTTAAGACTGGTCTAGATAGGCTCTGAGTTGTAGAAAATGCATTCTTCAGCATTATGTTACACTTTCTGGTTTTGGAGGATTCTTGGTCTGAATTCTGTAATATAGAAACAAGTTCATATCCATGTAAATAACCTGAAGTTTGATCTTTGGATGAATGGCAAGAGGAACATAATGAGGAGTTGGATATTCTCTTAAAGGTAGTTCAATTCAGAATTTTGTGTTTTGTGTGTGTGTTTTCCTAGCCTGTAACAATAAAAACTTGCCGTTTCTATTATTGCTAGTAAAAATGTTAATGAAACCTGCATATATTGTGAGTTATTTCAACCCAGTTGTTTGAATCCTGCTGTAGATAGCTGAACTTGGTGATTACCTAACAAAACTATTCTATGAAGTAGGAATTAATCTGATGTCTCCCCTACACTTCCTCTCCAAATTCTGCCAACCTCTGATTTTTGGGATTTGGGAGATGGCAATTAGCAACTAGAAGGTGATCATAAGCCTTACTGGAATGAATTGAGTTATTCCCTTTGTTGCTCTTGAGAAGTATACGCTGTATCATCTCATTGTATAGGGAGATAAGAAGTTTGAGAAATATAACGTTCTTTAGGAATAGGAATCTTTGTAGTTCTACATGGATTGCATGCCACTCTCTTGTTTACAATTACCTTTGCATGCAAAGTTGGGATAACTAGCCATGGATGTTAGGCTAATTATTAATACGCCAACTGCAGGACCATTTCTTATCAAGTATTCTGTCTTAAGGTTGTATTTGGTCACAATATTGAATCCAAATCTGGTGATCAGATTCAAGCTTTAATTCAACCCGTCTAAGGATCTACATATGCATATTAAACAAATTTCTTGAAAATTTCCACATGTTATTTACATTTTAAATCTTTTATGGATTTTTATATAAATTTTACTATTTAACCATCCTTATAGGTTGTAACAACATCCATTTAATTACATTAAAGGTTTTTTTTTTAATGGAAGTGATAGTGTATAGAATAATTTTTCATAATCCATGCCATGCCTTTGCAAAAATCATTATATTATGACTCCTGCTTCATATTTTAGAAGATTTAACATTTTCATTTTGCTTTCACGAAAAAAAAAAACTATCCCCACATTTAGGTGTTTGAGCTACTGGTCTAAAAATTCTATGTTTTGAAAGTGAATTTAATTCTTTTGACGAATTTAGGTTTAATATCCTTATTTTATTTTATTTCAACAGTAACACTATGTGTAAAATATGTTGTTGGCTAACTTTTCATTTTGGTTCTATATGTTTTTTATAGTGACATAATTTATTAAGAACCTTCTGTTTTGATTTTCATTTTGAAGTACGATTACTCATGTCTTATGTCTTATGTCTCTTAAGGAATTTATATCTATGCTATACAATCATCTTGATTACTATTTTTCTTTATGAGGATTTTGACCTTTGGAGCCAATTGATTTACGACACTTAACCTTGACTTACTTTTTTCTTTTAACATGTTATCTTACTCGAACATAAATTTGATTCGAGGCACTTTAGTTGGTATATATGAGACTTGATTACTCTCTTTAAGTTTAAGATTTGCAGCACTTTGCAAATAAATTATATTTTGAACTTTTACTTCACATTCTTTTGTATGAGGATCTAGCCGAGATAATGGTAATGCATTTTTTTCCATCTAACTTATTATTCTCTCCTAATCATCTATAAATGAATCTCTAATTAATAGTTTATATTTAAAAATTCTAAAGTTCAAAATATTTGTCTCTTCACCAAAAGTCAATTATAATGGAGAATATTTATAATAACTTAATAGCCTAATGGGTACAAGTGTTGCAACATCTAAAATAACATATCTCCATGTAAATATGAGAAATTTTGTTCTCATAAGTAATGGCTAAGTTGTTAACCGAAGGCATTCCATGAATGATTTCTTAAGCTATTTTGTGTATGTACATCTACAATGGGCATTCCAAAATTTATTCCAATTGACATATAATAATCATTAAAATTGTAAGATATAAACTCATTAGCATTACCAAGATGATTTTCCTTAATTGCAAAATTTGGAAATTGTGCTCTTAATTTAATTGATTAAGCAATGTCATAATCATTTGATTGCAAGTTGATAATAGATACATATGTTCCAATTTTATAGATGTATCTATCAAAATTATGCAATAATTAAACAATCACATGGTGATGAATAGGTTACGATATCACCTTGAATACATTCTAAAAATGCGTAGATTTTTATCGGTTTTCATTGGTGATTTGTGCCAAGTAATTAAAGTATTTGGACTACTATACTTCTAGTTTATATAATGTGATTCGATTAAAACATACCAATATTTGTATAGTATAAACTAGAGGGACTAGAGGAAGGTGGATAATTTTCCAATAAATATTTCTTATTGATATAATGGATGTATTATATAAAAGTTCAATGTTCTTATTCATAGTCTCAATATGATATCTCTTGTGACAAATATTTTTAAAAGCGTAAGTTCGTTCGAGACTTACTAGAAAATAATACATTATTTATCACTTAGTATCAAAATCACAAATCCATGGAATAATCGAACAACTACTAATTTTATTGTCAGCTAATTGAAAAGATCACCATCAAGTCTTCTTTTATGTAATATAGCTTTATAGTTGTTAAGCTCAAATTACACCAAGATAGGGAGGGGGTGAATTGGTGTTTTTAAAAAAAAAGAATATGAAGGCACAAATCAAAGACACAAGAATTTATAATGGTTTGACTTTAATTGCCTACTTCCACTACCCTAGCTTAGCACAACTAAGGATTTTTTCCAATCTACTAATTTATACCTTTCGAAGACAAACTATAACCTTTACAATACACTATCTTTTGAATAGCTAAGATAAGACCGCTTCCCTTTAAGGTTTTCTGCTCAAAACCTTAAGTAAACCCTCACAAGTTGATAAATAAAATTAAGAATGGATGAAACCTCTCAAAAAGGTAAATATACAATGATTTAGCTCTCTCAAATACAATTGGACACTTGAAAGAATGAATGAGAAATAAGATCGTAAGTGTTTACAAGTGAAAATGAGTAAAACAAATGAAAAGATTGGATTTTTGCTCAACGAAGTTTGTAACATTGTTTCTTGTATTCATTTGAGTGTCATTGGATCATATTTATACTTTCTATTGTTTTGGAGACATTTAGAATTGTTGGAGGGAGTTTTTAACCGTTAGGAGTATTAGTTTCATACATTCATGCAATCTGCAAATTTATGTCTCAAGACATATAAGGGATGTGTCAAGAGATCATTGAAAATATAAATGTTAGAAGACAAAATGTTTCAAGACTTTGAAGAGATGTCTCAAGACATCAAGAACGAGTCTTAAGACTTTGAAGTGATGTTTTGAGACATCGTTGAAAATTATAATAGTTAGAAGACAACTTGTCTTGAGACTTTGAAAGGATGTCATTAGACATCAAGAACAAGTATTGAGAATTTGAAGGGATATCTCAAGATATTGCATCCTTGGAGAAAAACTTTGGTTTTGAACTTGCATGTCTTGAGACATGGTTGAATGTCTCAATACTTTTAGGGTAAGTTTCGAAACTTTGCTCCCCTAAAGAAAGTTTTGCGTTTGATCTTCTATGTCTCAAGACAAATAGTCTTGTGTCTCAGACATTGATGGGAAACTATAAAATTTTTGTAACACCCTGACCGTTGCTAGACGTGCAAACGTCTAGATTGGAAATACTACAACAAAAAGATAATTAATAAAACAGTGATGTCCGCAAGTATACATGACAAATTGCAATATAATAAAGTGTTACAACGAAACACTCTCGAATGTATTCCAAGGATCGAACCTAAGGGAGGTTGAATTAAACTAAAATTCACTTTTCTACACTAACAAGGCTAAACAGTAATAACATAAAATTATAGTACGAAAAAGCAAATTAAAATTAAAAAATGTAAATAACATAAACTAAATAAAACTAAGGAAGACAATCTAACAGTCGAAATTAACTCAATTAAACAAGCTGAAGATTAACTCATGTTAGTGTTCCTAATTAACTTCAGAATTCGAGTTTTATCAAATTAGTTATTAACTAACCAATTATTAATTTCCAGTCTCTAATTAATTAATTAATTAACAAAAATAACTTATCTTTCGACCTTGTCAATTAAACCGGGATAAATTATGAGGTATTCGGTTTACCTAAATTACTTCCTAGGGTCGTTAATCCTAGGGTTTAATCACGCATGATTTAAGTCAACTAATTCAAAAACAAACCCTAATTCTTTCATTAATTATTCTCAAATTCGATTGTTAATCTAGATTCAATTTCCTCTAATTTCATATTAACCATGCAACACAAATATTTAAATAGAAAATGGGAATAGAGAAATTGATCCGTTTTGATATTGATTTGTGTGTGAAAGCTGAAATTCATTTACCAGTTGTGAAGATAATGCTGATTGCAACTGAAAACCAGAAAGAACTTGATAAACACTAAATAAATGAAAGCTTAGATCCAATTTGAATCCAAGTTAGAACAAAGGAAAAAAATGTTTTCTAAATGAAAGGACTAAATTGAAATAAAACTAAAAATGAAAATAAACTCCTAAAAATCTAATCTAAAATGGCTTACTCGGCCAAGCCTCCTAAACTTAGGCTAAACATCAATATTTATAGCCAAATGTCCTCCCTAACTAGGTCAATTACAAGCCATAAGGCTGAATAATATGTGTTGTGTAGATGAAAACACTCTTGAATTATTTTTGCATTCCGTCACTCCAGTGTCGCGACACCACAGGACCAATGCCGCAATACTGTACTTCATGGATGACTTACTTGGATTCGAAGTGTGGTGTTGCAACAGCACATGCTGGTATCGCGACGTTGTTGTCATCTTTCATATTCTTAGCCTAAAAACAATGTCCTGCACACTAGATGAACATGTTAGTCCATCCCTAGGCCCGTATTGGCCCATTAGGTCATTCCATAGCCAAAATATGCGTAAAAATGCTTATTTTACTGAAATTAAGCACAAACTAATAAAGACTTGAAAACAAGCTCATTAAGTGCCGAAAAGACTCTAATTTGCCACAATGAATTGTGGAAGATCACACCCCTTACATGGTTCGATGACTAACACAAATAAATAATGTCATAACAACACTTCATTCGCTTTTGCATAATTTCCCCTTTAGCAAAAACATCATTTGCACCACTTATTAAAATCTATTAAAATAAGTTTCAACATAAAGCTTTAAACACATTTTAAAATTATTTTGAATAAATTTAAGCTATTTAGACATGTCCAAAACATAAATTGGGGGTTCTTGTAGTTCAAACGGCTAAAAAATACAAGCCTTGAAGGTGTAGTAGGCTAAGTCTCGATACTTGAGAGACAAGTATCGATACTTTCCCCACAAGTATATATAGTTGGCATGTCTATTGTAGTTTTACTAACTTGCAAGTATCAATACCAAACCCCCAAATTTCAAAATCAGGGTGTAAGAAACTTCAAAATTGGTTTAAAACCACTTCAAATTATCCTTAAACATAATCAAAACATACCAATAAGTTTCAAATCATTTTAAAACCTTATCAAAGCTCATTTAAATACAAATTCATCACATAAACATTTTTAAGTTAGTTTAAGAACCAAAACTTAAAAATGCCAACATGATTTTAAATAACATATATCAACCTAGGCTAATGTAATTAAAGGATACTTAAACTAGCCTAAGACTTTCTGTGCATGCCATTACACTATTATAAGTTAATACAAAATCCACTAATTTACACTTATTAAACCTCGTATGGTGATGCGATCCTCCTAAGATACAATCTCAAGCTTCTTAGAAAAGTCTTTCACATAAGCGTTTAAGCAATTAACGTTGAGTCATATTAGTGTTGAGTCTTTTATAAATATGGAGTATAAATTCAAATATTTCACTTACTAATGAAGATTTAATTCCACTAACTTATTAGTTCTTTATGAAGACTCAAAACACTTAAGTATGACATTTTATTTATTCATTTCACTTACTTAAGGTGATTACCATTTGTTAACCCTTTTGCTCATTTGTAGAACATTTACTTAACCACACAATATTTCATTCTATTTTTCAGATTATGTGCATTTTCATCAATAACTATACAAATTTCTCTTATTTCGGATGCATACAAATCGGATACTTAATTTTCTTTTCTTATTATACAAATGGTATCTCAACATCAAATTCTCATTTTACTAACATGTTATTATCATATTTATTCACAAATGGTCCCACTTATAACTAATTAATCATTTAAGTCACATATTAGCTAAGTCACTTTAACGTTTGCTATTTGTAATTCCCTAATTTTTTTTGCTACATTTGGTTGTTCCAAGATCATCTTCAGTGAATTTCGAGAAAATTAAAAAAATGAGTCAGATAAAGGGAATTTATAAGGAATTAAATTTATATTATAGTTGGAAATCAATGTAGAAAATTGTGAACCTAAAAATGTGGAAAAAAGACCAAATCATAAATTTTAAAAAGTTGGAGGGCTAAAATGCAATTTGACCAAATTGAGACAATATGAGTTAGTAATGATTGTTTGGAATGAGAATGAGTTGGAACATATATTAGTATGATGAAGACCACTTTTAGGACTAAATTGAATGCAAATAAAAGTTTAAGGACTAAAGAATAATTTTCCATTTTATTGAGAAATATTATAAATGAAAATTTTTGTATGAATAATCAATAATTATGGATCACAAGTGTTAACCATGAAAATTTTGAGGCATTTAGTGTCGTGAATGGAATGAAGAAAGTTAGTAAGTGAAAAGGGGATAAAGTGGATTTTTTAGTAAAAGGACATTTTGGTTATTTCACATGGAAATTATATTGAAAATATTATATTTTGAGATATTAATTTTTTTTGAATGATTTTGAGCCATTTTATTGAATTTTTAACATGTAAATTATACGTAGACTACACATTTAAAGTGACTTTGACTTTTTTTATTTTACTTTTATCTATTTTTAGGGTAATTATTTAATACACTGCTAGTAAGTCTCTTAAACTCCACAAGTGGGTTGATTGTGTGACAAGTGCCACATTTATTTATATATTTAATTTTTACCACACACTATAATACACTTGTCAAACCCTCAACGTGCTTGTGGAGTCTAAAAAAACTCCACAAGCGGTGTATGAAGTAATTTTCATTTTTTTTAATGGTGAATAAAATTAGAGAAAAATGAGATTTCTTTTCTCATTCTCTTATTCTCAAACAACAACAATAGGGGGAGAGGATCTCCTTCTATGGCCATTATTCTTTTTTTTTTATTTCTACATAAATCTCATCTAAAAACCCAAACTTCCTCCAGTAAACCTTGCTAAAAATACTCTTTTTCTTGGTTTCCATCATCACCATCTTTATTCAAGATCTAAAGTTTTATGGTTTAGTGAGGGAAAGCTTGGATAGTGAGAGAAAGATCCAAATCAATGTAAGAAAGTATGTTTCTTTTCATCTCCACCTTGGTTATTTGTGGTAATTAGTATGAGAAATTGATGGATGATGTATATTAATATTTTTGTTTATACTTTCATGTTGAGTTATGTTGAATGGGTGGAGAAGATGGTGTTGAATGAATGATTGAGTGGATTCAAGTGTTGGAAAAGCTAAGAGAAGTTTTTTTTTTTTAATTTTTTTCATCTAAAGAGGTAAGTACCCTTAGATTTTACAAACCATACATTAATAAATATGTGAATTGAGTTGAATGCTTAATGTAATGAATTGTTGTAAAGAAATATTTAAATGTGTTGAGACTTGAAACCCTGACTTAAAATGTGGATGTGGTTAATAAACTTGATAGTGATGTTAATATATGAATTTTTGGCAACAAAAGTATAAATAAACTATGAAAGTGATATGTGGCTCTAACAAAATGAAATGCGGTTATGTTCCAAGATTGAGAAAAATATAGTAATTTCATATAACGAAGTAAAATAATAGAAAAAGTGAACATTAAGCATGATGTGTAAAAATTAATTATACAAGTAAACTAGTAAAAGATGCATGATGTGATGATAAATGGATTTAAGAGCATTGTTAAGAAACTTTGTTAATTGTAGGAATGATGATGATGAAGAAGAAAATGTGTTTTAAAATCTTATATGTAAAGAAGTGAACCTTCAATGTGAATTATAATGACGATTAGAACGCTTGTTGAAAAAAGAGTTACTGAAATTATATATGCGCATGAATGATAATTTGGTGATATAATGCACCTAAGTGAAAAATGAACATGTGAAGTGTTTATAAAGTGACAGTGAATTGCTCAATCAACATTGAAAAGTGAATGTGCTTATATATGAGAATATTAATGTAACAGCCTGGTTTAAACCCTAGTCGGACAGTGGTTTCGGGACCACAAATTCGAGTTAGAAAAATATTTTAATAATATTTTCCGTGCTTATAGTATGTGAATTGACATGTGTGAAATTTTCGTGATTTAATTTATTTGTTTGTGTGCTTAATTTGTGAAAAAGACTTAATCGCGTAAAATGCAAAAGTGACTTGCTAATTGTTAAAGTACTATATTTCTATGGCTTTCATCATGTGGGGCCTTATGTTGAAATTATACCATTGAAATTATGGATGGACATAAAAGCCTAAGGTTAGTGGATTTTAAATGAAATTATAAAGGTTAAAAATGGAAATTGATAATAAAATAATAAAATAATAAAATAAAAGTATGAAAATAGGCCATTATGTTCATGTTTGGCCGATATTAACAAGAAAAGAAAAGAAAAAGACTAAGCTAGGGTTCGGCTTTGATATTTGCTGATTAAGGTATGTGTTTTAATCCATTTTTGATAATTTCTATGTTTTTATGATTGTTGTTTAGCATTTTATTAAGCCCATGCTTCAATTTTTGATTTTGATGAAGATTGTGAGTTAAGAAATTGATGAATTTGTGAGTTTAATGATGTTAATTGATGAATTATGAAAGATAGGTGTTGGATTAATATGTTTTGTATTGAGGTTTTTGATGAATTTGAGTATTTTGGGTTAAATTGTGAAAATGAAAAATTAAGGGGCTAAAATGTAAAATAAATGAAATATGTGGGCTTATATGAGCTAAAGGAATATTTGGCCAAGCTAGGATATTGTTAAATTATGTGTATTTTGTGTTTTGTGAAATATGGGCTAAATTGTGAAAAATGTAAATTTTAGGGGCTAAAGTGTAAATTGCCCTAATTATGTGTTTATGGTTTGAATTGAATAAAATGTGTTATTAAATAGCTACATTTGAATTTATTTAGATTAAGAATAAAAGAAAACGAAATTAAATCGGGGAAGTCAAAAGTGGTCAAGTAGTCGATTTCATCTGTTCGTCTTCGTCCGAGGTAAGCTTGTAAGTGAATAATTGATGTTAAATTTAATGTATTTATTTTATACATAGCTGAATCGAAATGTATGTATGTATACTACAATATCGAACTGTATTTAACATAGGATAATTAATAACGAGTTTAATTCGATTAATTAACGACATCCGAAAGACATTCGAACCACATGAATGCTGAAATGTGATATCGTGTAAGATCACGTTTGGAACGTTGGCATCGATTTGAGATTTACATGTAAAACCATGTCTGGGACATTGGCGTCATATATGATTACGTGTATGACCTTGTCTGGAACAGTGGCATTGTTATTTGATTACAGGTAAGACCACCTCTCGGACGTTGGCATTGTACGAGCGTTTTGTGCCATCCGAGTATCTTTTCTTTGAATCTGAATGGTATAATGGGAATTTATATGGAAAAACTGAATGTTAGTTTGAATTAAGAAATTTAGGTATGTTTGAGTTAGACGAAGTTAAAAGTAAAGGTAAGTATTATGTATAACATGAAAAGGTGAATTAATCACTTAAATATGAGTATATATGTATGTGTACAAGATTAGTAGAATTCGGTATACTTGTATAACTTATATGTGTTTTTTGAAAACTATTTGCTTACAACTTACTAAGCTATTTAAGCTTACTATGTATTTGTTCATTCATTGTTTTATAGATTTTGGAAGCTAGTTACGAGCTCAGGGATCGTCAAGGAAGTCCGTCACACTATCGATCTTTATCTCGATATTTTGAAAGCTCGAAACTTTGAACATATGGCATGTATAGGCTAGCTCTCGTCTTGTTTAGTCATGAAGTGTGTATATATTTAGTCATGCGAAAATGGCTTAATCCTTATTTTAATACTTATGTGTATTCGGTTATTGTAATAGCTTATTAGGAAAGTATATATATCATGATGCATTTATATGTGTGTGGCAATTGGTTATAATGTTAAAGTTTGTATATATATATATGGCTAGAATTTGAACCTATTTTGAAAGTATGTTATTAGTATATATGTTTGGGATGTTGGTTATAATCGCAAAGAGAAATGGTAAGTAGGTTAAATAGTTGGTTTGATAGTTAGCTAATTTTAGAAGTATAAGTTGTGGAATAATTTTGAAAGGTGGATAATTTGATTACATATATATAAATAGGTATATGACAAAGTTGTATATGTGTCGGTATTTGATGGTCAATTTTGGTTAGTTAAAGGTTGGATTTTATTTAGGTGTATAATGTTATATACGAGTTAATAGTAGTATGGCCACATTAATTTGATTATTTATTAGTGATAATTTGCTAAGTCTAGGTAGGTATTCAGTT
The DNA here is from genome assembly GCF_025698545.1 of Gossypium raimondii. NCBI lineage: Eukaryota > Viridiplantae > Streptophyta > Magnoliopsida > Malvales > Malvaceae > Gossypium > Gossypium raimondii. Next base: position 17,549,911 of record NC_068572.1, on the reverse strand, counting down.
TACAAATGGGTTAATTTGGTTGATCACATGATTATGTTATAAGCATGATTATATTTGGCTATTAATAGATAAGATTAATAATTATATGCCTATGGTATCATTGGTTATGGAATGATCTTTCTATTAATGTTAGGAAATGACATAATTTAGGTTATGAAGGAATGGTAAATCTTGTATCAATCAAGTAGTTAACCTTGTTGACCGAATAGACAAGGAATGAATTAGAAAGCATGTGTATTTTGGCATGATACATAGCTCTTGAAAATTTGGTATGTTTGACTCATAAAATGTATATAGGAAATGGCTAATATTAGTCAAATAAGTAGTGCATGAATGACATATAGTTTTATATTGTATCTTGATAGCCGAATAGAGGATAGAACGAATGGCAAAGTGTGCACATGATCATGCTTGAATGATTTATTTCGATGTGGTTAATTGTACATAAGGTTTTAATGTTTCATGAAATATGCTTGAACATTACGGAGTGGTTAATACCGCATTTGTCTATGGACATTAAGCCGTGTATAAGCATGTACAGAATTATGAAATAAAGTATTTAATTTATAATAGGTATTCGAATACTATTAAGGTGTTGTGCTTATAATTCAAGTAATATGTTTTGTAAAGCATGTATATATATTGTATAGCTTTGAGATATGTCTAATCATTTGAAAATGTAATTATATTTATGGTATAGATTCGGGTAAATTTTCTGAGGTGTTGATTTGTATTTGTAATATGAGTATTAACGAATGATTAACCTTTAATTAGCTATATGCTTTATATATATATGAATATAACTTGCAATAATGTTCGAATCTATGTTTGGGTTCAGTAATACCTCGTGACCCTAATTCGGCGACGGATATGGGTTAAGGGTGTTACATTTAATTTGTATTAGAGCTACGGTTTAGTCGATTCTAGGACTAACGTAGCGCGTGTGAGTCTAGCTATACATGACATATTCTTATACTACGATAGTGTGACGATTCTTAACATTTAAAAATGTTTTTTCATATAGTAAATAGATCCCGATCGAGCCGTAGCAGATGATGTGGAAAGTAATGCACCCGCTCCCACTCAAGGGGTAGTGCAATCTGATTCTAGACCTATTTCGAGTAGCCATGAGGGAGAGGCTAAACAAGCCTTCTTCCAAATGATGAACGAGTGGTTCACGGAGTTTGTACGAACAAATCCGGCTGCTCAACAACTTCCACCCCCGCCTAATCCCCCCCAGACTACTGTTATACCTCCAGTTATGAATTCGATTTTGATGAATAAGCCCCTGGTCGATAAAATTTGAAAATATGGGGTCGAAGAGTTCATGGCACTAATGATGATGATGCTGAGAGAGCCAAGTTTTGGCTCGAGAATACCACCTGTGTGTTCGATGAAATGTCTTGTACTTCTGAAGAATGTGTTAAATTTCTTTGTTGAGAGATGCAGCCTATCAATGGTGGAAAAATTTGACTTCTATTGTTTCGAAAGAACGAATTACCTGGGATTTCTTTCAATCTGAATTCCGAAAGAAATACATCAGTCAGAGATTTATTGATCAAAAGCGAAAAGGGTTTCTAGAGCTTAAACAGGGTAGTATGGCCGTAACAGAATACGAGCGAGAATTTGTGAGACTCAGTAGATATGCCCGGGAATGCTTATCGACTGAAGCAATAATATGTAAAAGATTTGAAGACGAGTTGAATGAAGATATTAAGCTGTTAGTTGGGATTCTTGAAATAAAAGAGTTTGTGGTACTAGTTGAGCAAGCATGCAAAGCTGAAGAGGTCGGGGAAGAGAAAAGAAAGGCTGATTTTGAAGCTAGAAATTCACGAAAAAGATCATCGAGTAAGTCACTTCAGTCGGCATCAAAGAAATTTCGAGATTACTTTAGTCGTTCAAAGGCTACTGTGGGCTATTCTAGACGTGATCGAGACAAACTACCTGTGAGCTCGAGAGCTACCTCAGTAGCTAGTGTTGGTAATATTCGATCAAACCAACCTGAGTGCAAACATTGCAGTAAACGACATCCCGGCAATTGTAGATTGAACGATCAGACTTGTTTTAAATGTGGATCAATGGATCACTTTATTCATGAATGCCTTGAGTTAGCTGAACACAACACAGTGCAGAATACGAAATCGAGTAACATGTTAGCTCGAGGTAGGCCACACAGAAATACTGGTAATGTGAGTAGCAGTCAGAGAGGAACTAAAGACACAGTTGTTAGATCTGAGGCTCGCGCACCTGCCAGAGCTTATGCTATTCGCGCCCGCGAAGAGGCTTCATCCCCAGATGTTATTATCGATACTTTCACTCTCTATGATACTAGTGTTATTGCATTGATAGATCCTGGATCGACTCATTCTTATGTATGTGAGACTTTAGTATCCAGTAAGACTTTGCCTGTAAAGTCTACTGAATTGGTGATTAGAGTATCGAATCCCTTGGGCAGGTGTGTCTTGGTTGATAAAGTATGTAATAATTGTCTGTTGATGATTCGCGATATCTTTTTTCTGGCTAATTTGATGCTATTACCTTTTGATGAATTTGATATAATTTAGGGTATGGATTGGTTAACTTTGCACGATGCTATTGTGAATTGCAAACGGAAAAGTATTGATTTGAGATACAAGAATGATGAGATAGAGTATGCACATGATCATGATAGAACGAATGGCAAAGTGTGTACATGATCATGCTTGAATGATTTATTTCGATGTTGTTAATTGTACATAAGGTTTTAATGTTTAATGAAATATGCTTGAACATTAGAGAGTGGTTAATGCCGCTTTTGTCTATGGACATTAAGCCGTGTATAAGCATGTATAGAATTATGAAATAAAGTATTTAATTTATAATAGGTATTCGAAAACTATTGAGGTGTTGTGCTTATAATTCGAGTAATATGTTTTGTAAAGCATGTATATATATTTTTTATAGCTTTGAGATATGTCTAATCATTTGAAAATGTAATTATATTTATGGTATAGATTCGGGTAAATTTTCTGAGATGTTGATTTGTATTTGTAATATGAGTATTAACGAATAATTAACCTTTAATTAGCTATATGCTTTATATATATATGAATATAACTTGCAATAATGTTCGAATCTGTGTTTGGGTTCGGTAATACCTCGTGACCCTAATCCAGCGACGGGTATAGGTTACGGGTATAGGTTACGGGTGTTACAATTAATATATGTGTATATATATGTTGAGATCTAGTGCCTTTAGTGTAGTTATTTTATCACGAATTCTTGTAATTTTTCCAACAAAGTAGTTAATAAAATTTCATTGTTTAAATTTCATTGTTACAATTAATATATGTGTATATATATGTTTAAATTATCACGAATTCTATGGTTTTGGCATGAAAACCAAAATGTATAAGCAAATATTAACTCACTGATTACCTAAAGTTTAACTAATATTAAGTTGCATCATGTGGTTGAATCATAATGTGAGAAGACAACTTATATTAGTAGGTAATCTAAATGGTCCATAGTTTGAAGAATCAAATTTGAGCAATTTAATTCAAGGGACTATTCTATGAAGTCAAATTGGAGAGATAAATTATGTTCGGTACTGAAGTGGAGGACTCCCAAAAGATAAAGACATAGGTGTGATTGTCTGGACTAACAATACATTGGACTTAAACCCAAGTTGAATTTATCCTAAATTCATTTATGAATTTATTCACTTGTGATGTTTAGGGTGTGGCTTACCTCAATCCTAAGTAAGTAACTGACTCTATGTATGTAACTCGTATACTTTGATATATTGAAAGCCAAAATTCAATTGGTAATAAAGCCGAAAGCTATTATGTTGGGTATACGACTTATTTATGACATAACTTTACTTACAGAAGTGGAGTTCATTGCACAATAAGAGTAAAAGGTATCCTCTTTCTAGGATTGAATGGTTGATGAAAAAGAAGCGTGGATATGGGTCATTTATCTAAGACAAATAATTTTATTACTATGTATTAGTAATATAATTTTCCATTAAGGAATATACAATGGTTACCGTGAGATAAATATAATCATATTAGGTGAACAAATCTAGCCCAAAGAGATAAATAATATCCTATGAGGGTAATACACCTATGACAAAGTCGTTGGACGAGCAAAATTGTAAGTTTCTTTCATAATGGTATATAACAAGGGATAGTTTAGTCATGGTACTTTTAGTGGATTGACTTCATGACTAAATAATTTTGTAATAATAGATGAAGAGTCTGAACTCAATTTCAAATTATTTGAGTCCTAATTATATATGTCCAATAGGTCCTTAAGCTAGCTCGACACAACCCTTACAGATTGCATTTGAACCGATACATTGAATGAATGAAAATGACAAAAAGAGATAGGTTGCGTGTATTACTATTTGCAGTAAATGCAATTTCTAGCTAAAACTAAGAGATGACTTAGTGGTTAATTTAATTTCTTTAAATTATTATTTAATTGATTGTAATTAAATAATTGGAGTTTTGTAACGACTCGAGTTAAAGTGGTGTAAAAAATACGATTTTGGAACATTATTTTCGTAAACCGAGTTCGTAAGGATGAAATATAAAGGTTAATGTAGTTAATGTAAAAATATATTAAAGATCAGTTAAGTAGTTTAATCGGGAAAATTGTTAATGCTCACGAACTAAATTGTAAAAGTCCAATCGCTATAGAGTTTTAATTTAGAAAAGGCTTGAGAATGTATTAACAATTATCCAAAGGAAAAAAATCGTTAGTTAACCATTGTTTAACATGAAATGGTGGAAGATGATGATGTTTTCCACATAGTTTAATTTATAATTAGATTAGTATATTAATTCCTTAATTAAACTAATTAAACAAGATTAATTAAAGCATAATCTAAGTATAAATATTAAACTAAGTGGGATGACAACATATCATCATCTTCTTTAAGTCTTCACCATCCAAAATTGAGAAAGAAAGAAAGGAAAAACCTTGCTCAACCTTTAGCATTTGACCATAGATTTGCTTCCCCTCTTTGCTCATTATCGTGTAACGAGAACGGAGCAAAGACTTTAGAAAAGACCAATTTTGCATGGCCGTGCTAGACTTTAGCGCTCTTCTTCTTCTTCAAATAGCCTCATTCCTTCCTACTGCATTTTCAGAGGTATAGGAACTGGTGCTTCAACCTACTCCACTGCAATGCCAGGGAGATAGGATTTGCACGTTGTAGTTTTTTAAAATTTGTTATATTTAATCTGCTCCACTATAACTCCAGGGAGATAAGACTTATAGCTTCAACTTGATCTGCTACAACTTTAAAGATGAATTTGATGCGATCTGCTCTACTGTAATTTCAGAGAGATTCTAATCCACTCCACTACAACTTTAGGGAGATGGGATTTGTTTATTTAGTCTGCCCCACTGTAATTTCAGGGGGATAAGACTTGATTTCTTGAGTCTGCTCCACTGCAACTTCAGGGAGATAAGATTCGCCATATTCAGTCTGCCTCACTACAACTTCAGGAGGATAAGCTTGCTTACTTAGTCTGTTCCACTGCAACTTCAGGGAGATAAGACTAGATGTGATCTGCTCTCTGCAACTTCAGAGAGATAAGATCTATGATTTTAATCCACTCCACTGCGACTTCAGGGAGATAGGATTATTGGCTTTAATCTGCTCTACTGTAACTTCAGGGAGATAAGATTCGCCATCTTCAGTCTTTTAAATTGCAATGTTGGGGAAACAAGATTCGCCGTCGTAGCTTCAATCTGTTCCACTACACCGCCAGGGGAGTAAAATTCACCGACGTGGTTTCAATCTGCTCCACTGTAATGCCAAAGAGATAGGATTCGCTGCCCACAGCTTCAATCCGCTCCACTTTAGCTAATCCAAGCCTTAACGCCAGGGAGATAAGATTCACCGTCGTGGCTTCAATCTACTCTGCTACAACGCCAGGGAAATAAGATTCGCCGTTGTGGCTTCAATAATTTCTATTGCAACGTCAATGCGATAAGACTGATGTCTTCGATCTGCTTCACTGCCAGTACAGGAAGGCAAGATCTGTTATTTTCAACCTACTCCACTGTTGCTCAGGGAGATAGGATTCACAATCTTCAACCTATTCCACTGTTGACCAGGGAGATAAGACTTACAATCTTCAACCTATTCCACTACTGTCCAGGGAGATAGGGTTGGGGTCATCGATCTGCTTCGCTGTCGGTGCAGGAAGGCAAGATATGCTATTTTTAACCTGCTCTGCTGCAACCCAGGGAGGCAAGGCTGGTGTCTTCGATCTGCTATTTTTGACCTGGTCTGCTACAACCCAGGGAGGCAAGGTTGGTGTCTTCGATCTGCTTCGCTGTCGGTCCAGGAAGGCAAGATCTGCAATTTTAACCCGCTCACGCAACCTGTGGAGGCAAGGTGGTGTCTTCGATCCGCTTCACCGCTTCGGCAGGGAAGGCGAGATCTGTAATTTTAACCCGCTCCGCGCAACCTGTGGAGGCAAGGTGGTGTCTTCGATCCGCTTCATTGTCGGTGCAGGAAGGCAAGATCTCGCTATTTTAACTCGCTCGCCGCAACCTGTGGAGGCAAGGCTAGTGTCTTCGATCGCTTCATTGTCGGTGCAGGAAGGTAAGATCTCGCTATTTTTAACTCGCCCGCTACAACCTGTGGAAGCAAGGTTGGTGTCTTCGACCGCTCACGCAAGTGCAGAAGGCAACATCTGTTATCTTCACTGATCTGCTCTCTGGGTAACATGACCTGTATAATGAACCTAATTATGCCTAATGATTATGATGGCATAAAATGAATCAAATGCTCCTAACTAAACATGTGTGAATGGTGTTTGCACGAATGCATAATTTTTTAATAATTTTTTTTCTGAGGATGATCCTACTTAGGTTATCATTACTTGAAGTTTATTAAGGCTTTAACACTGATGTGCTACAACGCCTTCTTGCTTGGTTGGCTTTTCTGAAGAAACATTTAGTCAGGTTGCCCCCACTGTAAACCTCAAAGTTCAATCCATTGGGGCGCAAAATTTGTACCATCATTCTCCAACTGTAACCCAAAGGTAGGAATATATGGTTTTTTCTCGATCCTCTCCTATCACAATTCAAGGATACAGGATCTAAATCTCTCTGGTCCCTTACACCATTCCCAGGGTATCGTACCATAGACTCATGCATAAATGAAGACTTTCTTCTCTGAGGAAACCTCTTCCTACTGTCTGGTGATCATTACTTACTTATTTATTTAAGCTTTGTCATTTTGTTCAATCAATGTTTTTAACAACAAAATCCAAAGAGAAAGTCCTAATTTAAACTCTTCCTTTTTAGATTTCTAACCTTTAAACATGGTGCGTTCTAAGCAACAGTCCTGTTTCATGTTCCTGTATTATTTAGAAACTTCTAGAGTAATATGCCAAACTTCCCTTGTGAAAGTTTTATTAGTCCATTAATCATTATTCTAATGTAACATGCTTGCAAAAAGGGTATAACAATGGATGAGAATACAATTGGTTCTGAGCATAGCTCGAAAGGAATAGATTATCAAAAAATAGTAAATAAGGATAACAAAGAAATTGATTAGGAATGTGTATCTTGGAAAAGAATGAAGTATTCCAAGAATAGCAAATTTAATATAAACATTGGATGCCCTAGATATCGCAGCTTGAACTTCTCTATACAAACTTTCTGAGTTTGACATGTGTTTAGGAGATCTACAGTACTCTGTCGATGTCCCAAGATGTTGTCTACCTTTTCCTGTTGATTCAAGATCATCATATGCCCCAATCTGATCAAAATTTGAACTGCTCTGATCACCTCATGCCCCATTCTGATCGATATTTGAGCCGCCCTTTTCGAGTTTTCAACTCAAATCCCCTTTGGTCTCAAGGCGCCCTTTGCGGGTTTTCACCTTGGCCTCCCCATTTTCTTTCTTCTTTTCTCTCTTTTTTTTTGGTTTTTTTTATATTTTGAAATATTTTTGATTGAATCTGAACTCATAGGATTAGGCATGTCCTTGTTATCCTTTTTAATCAAAATTGACACTTTTCCAAATAAGGCCTTCCACATAAGGTCCTTCCCAGCTTGGGGATGAAGTTCTTTTTGTATGGGAAGGATCTTCTTCAATACCAGATCCTTCTCAAGGAATTCTCTAGGATGGACTTTTTTTGTGAACTTGCATTATTTGCTTTTGACGCATTTGACCATGATGGACAACTTTGAACATTCCTCTTCAATCAGAATTGGATTCAAAAATTCAGAAAGAATTTTGTCTTCTATAGGCAAAACCGAGATGGGCCCAAGAGAAAGGCATTGCCCCGATAGAGTTTTTTTTTGCGCCATCTTTTTTTTTGGCGATATGGCATTAATCGTGAACAGACTGCAAACTTTTGATATTATGCTGTTGTTCAAATTTAGTACATTGTCAGATATGATCCTTTTGGCGTTCCATACTTACATATGATTTTTCATGAATTTGCTAACTGTCAACTTTGTGACATTGGCATATGAAGCAACTTCCATTCATTTAGTAAAGTAACTGACGATCACAGAGATGAATCAATGACCGTCAGACTCTTTTGGCGAGATCGACCAAATGACCTTCATGCCCCATATAAGGAGAAGTCATGTATCCCAATGATTCTTTGTAGGGTAAGATCCGTTTCTCGACTTGTTCTACAATCCTTAACAAGTCCGAAAATAGGCTACAATCTATGTCATCTTCAAAGTCATGAAATCTCTCTAAACACATGCCTCGCTCAAAAGGAAATTCTAAGCCTGTAGCAGCGTCACTCATGTTATTGATATTTGGAGACCCAATATAAAAGAATATACAAAAGAATGTATTTATGAATAACTATTTGTACAATATAATTATGAATGAAAGAATGATGTGGAAGAAAATCCAAAAGAATGAAAGAATAATTATTTCAAAAATAATGAAAAAATATTGGCTCAAAAATGAATGTAAAGATGTATTTTATTAGAATAATGACATTCAGACATGAGCCTATTTCACAAAGGAATTTCTATCATTTTTAGGCTAAAAACAACAAAAATGTTCTGGACATTACTCTAAGTAAGCTCTAAAAATTACAGGGATTTCTTCCATAGTTCAATTACTTAGAACACCCCAAATTTATAAGGGCGGATATCTAACAAGGTCCCCCTTTCATTTGTGCCTCCCTATATGTCATTGATGTGAACACTTCCCAACATCTCCTCATATATTACATTCACCCCATTGTCAATCATGATTGGGTAACGAATTTTCTGCATTAAATGAGCCATCCAACTTGACAATACCCATGTTGATGAATTTTTCAACTAGCTTTTTGAAGGAAATGCAATTCTCTATTGAGTGTCCCATAATTCCCGCATGATAATCGCATTGTGCACTTGCATCGTACCATTTGGGATACGGAGGCTGTGGAGGCTTTACATGTAAAGGAGAAACAACATGCGCATTGAATAAGCTTTGATACAGCTCATTGTACGACATTGGAATTGGCGTGAACTGGAGTTTTTCAGTACCTTGTTTCACACATGATTCTTGTCTTGATGAACCCTGCTGATTAGCAATCGATTTGCTGTACGTATTCACACTGTCCACCTCATTTCCTTTTTCTTTTGAGGCTTGTCTTCTATTATTTCCTCCAGCAACAATCTTTCCGCTCCTTATGGTGCTTTCAATCATTTCACCATTCATGATTATGTCAGAAAATCTTTTTGTGGCACTCCCTAACATATGTGTGATGAACAGAGCTTTCAATGTATTTATGAATAGCATTGTCATTTCCCTTTCTAGGAGTGGTGGCTGAACTTGGACGGCGACCTCCTTCCACCTCTGTGCGTATTGCCTAAAACTTTCACCGGACTTCTTTTCCATGTTTTGTAGAGTGATTCTATCAGGTACCATGTTAGTTACATGATTGTATTTCTTTATGAATGCCTGTGCTAAATCTTTCCATGAATTAATCTTGGCACGACTCAATTGATTGTACCACTTAGACGCTGCCCCTGTGAGGCTATCCTGGAAACAGTGTATCAGCAACTAGTCATTACTAACATACCCAGTCATCCGCCTACAAAACATAGTAATATGGGTTTCGGGACTACTAGTTCCATTATACTTCTCAAACTCGGGCATTTTGAATTTGTAAGGGAGTACTAAATTTGGAACCAAGCTTAATTCTTTAGCATCAATCCTATAGTAGTTCTCAACACTTTCCATTACTCTAAGTTTCTCTTCCAGCCATTTGTACTTTTCCTCTAGCTGTTTTGGCAACTCATCCTTCACTTTTTCTTTTCCCGTTGTTTCATCGAAGTCAGGAATAGCCGTATTGACAAGGTTGCCTCCGGGGTTAGAGCCTGATCCAACTTGAAAAATCATTGGCATTGAAGCACTGGCTTGAAACTGCTGAGGCCTAATGGTGACAGAGGATTTGCACCGACATTCCTCAACTTGCTGAGGGGTAAAGCCTGGAGGATAGTCAGGTCCCTCACTGTCTCCTTCTTCAACATTAAGCACAGAGTTTTTTCCTTTATCAATTCCTCCAGTCAGCAACTGAGTCAACTTAGCCATCATATTCTCCTGAGATTCTATCATTTTGTCCATCAAATTCTCCTGAATCTTCTCGAGCTGCTCCTTCATTTGCTGCTGAAGCTGATCCTGCATTTCTTTTTGGAATTGTTCGAGCTTTTCTAATCTTTGGTCCATACTTCTTGATTTCTCCCGAGTACCGTAACGGTGTTTAGTTGATTGGTTGGTTTCCAGGTTAACTGAGGAATGATTTTAATCGATTAGGCTCTTTTAGTGGACTTTAATGCGTATAATGTCATGTAATGCGAATGCATGCAATGAATGCATAAAGAGACGTTGATTCTGATTCAATTTCTATTTAGAAAACTTTACTAGAAAACAAATCTCTTTACATAAAATGGATATTTATACGGCCTTGCCCTCATAGGAGGAGACATTCGATCCTCTTTTTCATTCGAGTGTTAAGATAAATCTCACGAACTCTTCAAAAAGACGTCTCTTCTATGTTCTTTTTGCTCGATCTGGGCCACAACTCGTTGCTCACTCATCCTCGTGATACTCGTTGGCTTCTCTTTAAGAAAGTTCAGCGGCTCTTGAATAATTTTTGTCATCTTGAATCCATAGTTGTGTAGTCCTCCATTAAACTATCATCCTTCTCTTATCACGTTTTCTTGGCCCATATTCGGACAACCATATTGTCTTCCATTTTATCAAGAAACTCATTTTCTTATGACAAGCTCTCTATTTCGCAACTGAACGTGAATCAAAACCTCCTTTTTATGATGAAAATGTAATGTAATCATAATAAAAAAATAGGTTAGTACAAAGCAAAAGCAAGCAAGAATAAATAGAACGTCTATTCGGGTGACCACTAGGGGTTTGAAGTGGCTCTACCTAGGGTGAGCTCCTAAGGTCTTCTATATGCGGTTCGGTTCTGAAGTAAGGGTACCTGAACCAGCAGATTCATCGATTCTCACCCATTATAGGCTCATACAGACTGAGTTCAGTTCAGGGGGATACATTTCCCTATGGCTACACGGAGATGAAAATCTCACGAAGACATAGCTACGGATGTATCCCGAAAGCGATCCACTATCCTGCACGAAGGTGAAAACCTCACGAAGGACTAGTTTCTCACTCCCACTTAGAGGGGTAAAATCATTCAACTCATGCAATGTATAATGCAAAGATCAATTAAGCAAGAAAATAATAAATGCAAAAGGATCTCATGAATTTTTAAAAATTTTCGACATAAGACAGAAATTAATCAATTTTTGGCTCGACTCTCGTGTTTGTCCCTAGTGCAGTCGCCAAGCTGTCGAAACCAACTTTTATTTTGGAAAAAAAACAAAAATTAGTTGTCGACTTAAAAAAAAAATTGGGAGTCGCCACCAATCTTTTATTGAGGTGTGATTGGATCACCTAAAAAATAGCTTTGATCTACGAGTTTTAGAAAAATGGATCCGGGAGTCGGCTAAGTACGAGGAAGGATTAGCACCCTCGTAACGCCTAAAATTGGTACCTAGTTAATTAATTAGTGTCTTAATGTCGAAAATTTAAAAATATGATCCTTAATAAAAACTTAAAAAACGTTACTTATTAAGACTCTTATCATTTCAGAGAAAGAAAATGTCACACCCAATGCGTTAGGGCACGGCATTCTAATTCCTCAAAAATGAATTAGTCCAAAATACTCGTGTAATAAAATTTAAAAGAATATACATTTGTTTAAGATTTATAAAGAAATCGCAGCCCAATACGTTAGGGCACAATTTCTCAAAATCCTAAACTTGGAATATTTCATTTGTTATTTTAAAAAAAAAAAATCTTTGACTCAAGAAATCAATACGTCACATCCAATACGTTAGGATACAACATATTAAATTCCCGACAACAAGCTTTTCATTTTATTTTTTGATTAATGAGCAATTCTTGATTGTTAGATTTAACGAATAAAATTGGAACCCAATACGTTAGAGCTCAATTTCATTGAAAATCCTAAATACGAGTATTATCTCAATTTTGAAAATTTTAAAATCGAGTAAAAAATGATGAAATGCTACATTAAGTGTAAAATACAATAATAAATACAACAATGGCATAGAAATAAACAAAATTAATGTACATAAAAAACAACGACATGTAAGGTATCAAATGAACAAAATATAAATGAAAACATAAATCAATAAGCAAATGAAGGAAATAAACAAAAAATATAAAGAGAAAAAAGGTACAAAATATATACATGAAATTATAAAGAATAAAAGACATACACATGGGTTTACATATAAAATTTTGGACTATAGAATTTATAACAAAATATATATAATGCATTTATGAAAATAAAGAAAATATATAAATATACATATATATATTATAACATATGTGTTGAAAATATAAGTTTGTATTTAAGCAAATAAAAACATAGACATGTGCGTATATATATAAAAATATTCATTAGAAAAATATATAAATACATACATGTACATATATACAAAAGTAAAAAAATTGAAACTAAATATAAAAGTATATATATGTATATAAAAGTTAGGAAGTAAAATAAAACAAAAACATATGTATAAAATATATATAAGCATACGATACTATATATAAAACAATATATATATTACATAAAAACGATGCAAAGCATGAATATAAAAATAAAAATAAAAATAAAAATAAAATAATAAATAATAATAATGATACAAGATTAATGATGCCACATAATAGTATAATAATATTAAAATAATTAATTTAATAATAAAAAACTAAAATAACAAATAGAAGATTAAATAGCATCAATAATCAAAGGCCAATGAATTTAAAACAAAGAGTATAAAATAAAAAAATATAAGGCCAAATAAAATGTAAACAAATTTGAAAATAATGAATTTGAAAATGAATAATAAGGAAAAAGAGATTTGAAATCAACAATATACAAATCAATAAATAAATTATACAAAAATCAACAAAATAAGAACGCAAGAGAGAGAGAAATTTGAGTAAATACTCTTAAGAATTATTATTACTCCCCACTTCCGTCCTTTACAATGAAGGAAGAGTCATCTATTTATAGTTGAGCCTCCCCAAATCCAACGGTACAGATTAATTACATCAACAGCTAAGATTAAAAGGTATCTACAAATTAAATATCGAAGATTACAAAATTATATCTTCTAAGATTGCATATCATATCTAAGATTGCATATCATATCTAAGATTACATATCATATCTAAGATTGTATATCCTTGAAGATTATGTTTCCATATGTATCAAGCTTGTAGATAGACCTTCAACCTTTTCAAGTAATGGGCCATCCCGATCGGGCCAAATGATATAATTTTGGACTTTGTTTTATTATTTTGGGTTTATTATTTTTTTATGAGCCCGGGCTAAATTGGCCTATTATAGGGTGTTATAAGTTCAATGTGAAAATTAAATTAAGTAGTCATTAGAGTTTTACGGATGAGACAATTAAATTTATTTACTCATAGATTCTAATACGATAAAACCACTACGACTTTAATAAAATTAAAATTGGATTGAAAAAATAATATAATTGAAAGAATTAATTAAATTTATTTAGATAAATATTTTAGGGATAAAAATTAGTTATTAAATTAGAGAAATTATATGAATTAATTTAATAACTGAATAGCACATGTAATAAAACACAATACATGAAAGATGTAATAAAACTTACTAGAAGTAAGGTGTGCGGCACATTAAGATATACCGGTATGTGTGCCACCGCCCATCATGTAGTTATTTATATAAATTGTACCGAACTTACTGAGTTTAAACTTGAACGACGGAGTTGATGTTTCACTTCTTTTGCTCAAACTCTTTTAATACATTTAAAAGGAATTCATAAATATTATAGGGTATATGTCACCTAAATTAGCAATTTTCTTTCTTGAATTAAGAAAGATTATAGTTGCCGGCATTATCATTGTGAACAACATAACTACTACGTACTTAAACCCACTTTGCTTCATTCATAAACTAAATTGATCTACAATCACCCCTTTTGTAGATGAAGCCAAGCTCAAGTTTTCATGATTGCTCATCAAGGACTTGCACTCTAACTCGCTTTTACAAATAAATCAATATCATTTCAATTTGAATTTAAGAAAATCTATTTATATATTATTTTTATTAAATAGATTAAATTTCAAATTTTATCGTGTTTATTTTTTAAATCTGATTTTTTAAAATAAAAAATGTCATATGCGTTTTCAATAAATAAATGTTAACTACTTTGAAATCCACATTTTATGGCTTTGAATAAATCAAATAAAGTAAAAAGAAAATAATGGTAATTTAGTTAAAGTAGTAATGAAAGACTTAGATAAGACACTTATATGTGTTACTTAATTAGTGTCATTATTATATACATATCCTATGCCTAGTCCCTTGATCGTCTCTTTCCCCTTGCCACTTAACAGTTGATATTATTCCTTTACTCAACACTGGCCCACGCTTCACATGTACTAACCCTCTTTCCAAAAGAGCCATTGTCTTATTTGTAAAAGTGTTAATGTTATCTTTGTCAAATTTTCTGAAAGAGTCAGCCTATTGGTATCAAAGCAGTTTAGAATGTAAAGTTATGATAACTCGATTGAAGTTTAAATCGGTTGATATTGATATTATTCTCACTATAAGAAGATGTGAGTTCGAATATATTGAAGTGTGTTTATCCTCTTATCTAAGAGTTAAAAAACATATAAATAATTTTTAGACATTGTATTAAAAAGTTAAAATAAAATTTCAAATCACTAAATTAAATTAGTTTTATATACTGTATAAAATTATTATTAATATTTCAATAAATCAATAGTTGAATTCAAGAATGTAATTACAATTATCCTATATGGAAATTTTCGAATGTATCAATATTATATTTAATATATATTTAACAATTTATTAAAATCAATTAATGATGAGTATAATAATAAGACATGTTGCATTCTCAAAAGAAACACATTGTTGAGAGAGTATTTAAGAACCTCGAATATGAATTGTAAAATAAGCATAAAAATATCAAAAATAATTAATTTTTATGTTAAATAAATAATTCAATATTTTTAATTTGATGAAAAGTTGACATGCATTATTATTTAGATAAATTAAATCTAAAATAGGACAATCCAGATAATTGTAAATAAATCAAATAAAATATGAAATGTGTATATAGATACAGTTTAATTTTATATTCATGTAAGCAGTTCTCCTAACCTTTTTTTTTTAATAAAATTAACTTCAAATGTTACATATGTTGCATGGGATTTTACGTATTTAATATTTAATTAGTTTTTAAAATATTATATTTTTAATTGTCGTAGTTAGCATAAAATAATATTTTTATTTGAATTATCTAATATAATCAAAATATATCAACTTATTAATTAAAATATTATAATAGAAAATTTTCAAATATTAATTATAGTAATTTTAACATATTCAACATACAATACAATTTTTCTTTATAATTGATGCAAAGTAATATTATTCAAAATAATAACTAATTAACATAATTAATTTTAATATTAATTAAGTGATAATTAAAATACTTAGAATTCTATTGAAATAATAACTTTATTTTACATCAACAAAATTAGCATAACTTTTATCTACTTAAAAAAATTTAAACGGTAAATTATAATTATAATTATCACAACCTTTTTCCTATATTTTATGCTTAGAGTTATATTCAAGTAATTTTTTTAAAATTAGCACAACTCTTTCTAAGGAATGAATACAATTTAAATTTGAATTATTTTAAATGTGAAATTATCAAAACATCTATTAAATTATAAATACTTTTAAATGTTAAAAAATAAATTAATAATCATAGCATTAAATACAATGATTTTACTTGTGATTTCCAGCTCCATAAATAAGATCATGCACAAAAGTTGAATAAAAATAATTCGAAGCATAATTTTGTATAATTATTATTTTTCTTTACTTTCGTGTTTTGTGTTTTATTGAATTCAAATTCTAAATCACTTCCTATTTCATTCAACTGTACAATCAATCAAATAGTTACCCACACCCCTCTTCTAACGCTTCCTAACTTGGTTACATAGGTTACTCATATGGAAGAGAACAAAATTTTAACTTTAATGGACTCACAAAAAAAACTTATTAATTTTAACTTCATCATGATCAATTGGAACAGGAACAAACAATTTATCCATAACATTTATGGTTCTGCTCAACTTCTTGATTTTATTCCTCTTCTTATCAAAGTTATTAGGTCTTAGATCTCTTCTACTCCACCCGTTATTGCCGCATAAGCTGATTTCACATAAAATCTGCAATTCTTATCCGAATTCCATACTATGAAATTCTCCACAACCGACGGAGAAGGTGGTCAATATGTAGCAATCTCCTCCAGAAAGGAGATTCTCAATTGCATTCTGTTAAAAATAGAACGTCGGCAATAATAATATATCGTAAAGAAAAAAAACACAGATTTTTACGTAGAAACCCTTTTGAGGAAAAAAACTATGGGTAGAGGAGAAGAAAATTCACTATGTCGAATTCGAATAATTTTAAGAGAAGTAGACTATGTCTATTTATAGGCTTGTAAAACCATATTCTAATAGGAGTGTAGTAAGATTGAAACACCTTATTCTAATCAATATCAAATAGATGGAGTTTAATAAGGTTTAAAAAACCTTATTCTAAAATAAAATAAAAGAAGTGTAGTTTTATAGGGATTTTACTTTTACTTTATTTTACCACTGTATTTTATTTAAATAATGATTCAGGTCATTTAATTCTAACAATCTCCACCTTGACACAAATTCTCAATGAACAAGTTCTTCATCGCGAACTCTCAACGAACAAGTTCTCCACCTGTTCCATAAAACCCCTTAAGGGTTTAACTTCAACAATGAATACCAATCAAGTCTAAGCAATCCTCAAACTTGGTTATAGGAAGTAGGAGTGAGCAAAACTCGATTCGACTCGAAAAAATCGAAAAAAAATTTGAATTTCGAGTTAAACGAATCGAGTTATTCAAGTTAATCGAGTTATTCGAGTTAATCGAGTTATTCGAATCAACTCGAATTTTTTTTCGAATTTCGAGTTCGAATCGAGTTGAGTTTTCGAATTCGAATAACTCGAATAATTCGAATAATTCGAATATCAAACTATAATATTTTACATTTTTACCCCAAACTCCCAAACATTTTTACTTTTCCCTCAAAACTTTTACTCCTTCCCACTTTCCCCCCAAAACTTTTACTCCCCTCCCCTCCTAACTCCCTAATCAACCCAAAATCCATTTCTCACCAAAATTTTACTCTCCCATTTATTTTTTCTCAAAATTTTACTCTCAAAAACCCTCAAAACCTTTTATTTTCCCCCAAAATTTTTACTCCCTCCCACTTTTCCCCTAAAACTTTTATTCCCTTCCCATTTCACCTCCCATCTATCCCAAACCCTCCCCCCTCCAATTTTTTTTTAATATTTTCCCTCTAAAATTTTACTCCCCTATTTACTTTCCCTCAAACTTTTATTCCCAAAACTTTTATTTTTCCCTAAACTTTTACTTATCACCCTTTACTCTCAAATAAAAATCAAAATTATCCAAAAAAATCACTAAACATAAATAGTAATAATTTTATTTATATCTACTGCTTATATTATTAAATTAAATTTCACATTTTATATTATTTATATTGTTGAATTGTTTAGTCATATTGAATATTTATATTAAAATTGAATTATTAATTATGCCATAAAATATTCGTGTTAAAATTTTATATTGGTATCAATTTCACATTTTATTTTTAAAATAACTTTTATTAAAAAATCATATTTTTACATTTAATATATTTTTAATTCTAAAATACATAGTGACAAGAATCAAGACAATTGAAACAACTAAGCAAGCAAAGAAGCTAACCAATATATAAAAATTAATAAATAAATTATGAAGTGATGAAAGTTAATAAAAATTTGATTAAGGTGGACAAATTTTATTACGATGGGTGACAATGGTTATAATGACCCAAAATTATTTTTTAAAATTTAACTCGAACAAATATATCTGATTCGATTCGATTCGAATTCCATCTCACTCGACTCGATTCGAGAAAACTTCAAATAAAGTTAGGATGATAAAATGAGATTCGAAAACTCGATTAACTCGAAAATTTTCGATTCGATTCGATTCGATTCGATTCGATCGAATGCTCACCCCTAATAGGAAGTGACTTAGTCATCATATCTGCAGGATTTTCACGAGTACTAATTTTGCTCACAACAATATAACTCGAGCAATAATATCACGAACAAAATGATACCGAACATCAATGTATTTTGTTCTATCATGAAACATTTGATCTTTTGTAAGGAAGATGACACTCTGACTGTCGTAAAATATTGTATTGATTTGAAGGTCTTCATTGAGTTCACTAAAGAGTCCCTTCAACCAAATAGCTTCTTTACAAGCCTAGTAATCGCCATGTACTCAACTTCAGTGGTAGACAAAGCGACTGTAGTTTGCAAAGTGGCTTTCCAACTAATTGCACAACCTCCGATTGTAAAGACATAACCTGTAAGAGATCTTCTTCTATCAAGGTTTCCAGTAAAATTAGCACTAACATACCCAATGACTCCATCTCTAGTTCTTCCAAACTGTAAGAAAACATTAGTAATACCTCGTAAGTATCTTAAAATCCACTAAATTGCTTTCCAATGTTCTTTACCGGGATTCGCCATGTATATGCTAACTGCACTGACTGCATATGATAAATTTGGACGTGAACAAACCATAGCATACATGAGAGATCCCACTGTACTAGAGTATGGAACATGTGACATGTACTCAAACATGTGACATGTACTCAATCTCATCATCTGATTGTAGAGACAAAGCTGATGAAAGTCTAAAATGGGCTGTTAAAGGAGTACTACCAGGCTTAGCACTCTGCATATTGAACCTGTAAAGAACTTTCTCAATGTACCCCTTCTAACTTAGGTACAATTTACTTGCTTTTCTATCTCTAAAAATCTTCATACCAAGTATCTTCTTTGCTGGTTCCAAATCTTTCATCTCAAATTCTTCACTTAGTTAGGCTTTAACCTTTCTTATCTCTCCTTTATCTTTCGCTGCTATCAACATGTCATTAACATAAAGGAGTAGATACACAAAAGAACCATCACTGCTTTTCTTAAAGTAAACACAACTGTCAAAGCTACTTCTTTTGAAATCATGAGAAGTCATAAAGGAATCAAACCTCTTGTACCACTGTCTTGGTGACTGTTTCAAACCGTAAAGGGACTTTTTCAGCATAGTCCTCTTGTACAACATAGTCCTCTTTTTTTTGAGACTGTAAAAACCCTCTAGTTGTTGCATGTAAAAATCCTCCTCAAGTTCTCTATGCAAAAATGCAGTTTTTATATCTAACTGCTCAAGCTCCAAATCATGCATGGCCATAATACCAAGTAAAGCTCAAATCGAACTATGCTTCACAACTGGGGAGAACACATCTGTAAAGTCCACTCCTGGAATTTAACTGTAACCCTTTGCAACAAACCTTGCTTTATATTTGGGTTCTTCAACTCCTAGAGTTTCTTCTTTCTTTTTAAACACCCATTTACAATGAACAACCTTTTTACCTTTAGGAAGTTTCACAAGATCTCATGTTTAGTTTTTTTGGAGTGATTTCATTTCCTCTTGCATATCAAACATCCACTTTTCTGAATTTCTACAGCTAACTGCATCAGAATAATTAGATGGCTCTTGGTTCGCATCTATATCTTCAGCCACATTTAAAGCATAAGCAACTAGATCAGCCTTCGCATACTTTTTTAGAGGTTTAATTTCTCTTCTAGTTCTGTTTTTGGTGATAGAGTATTGTGGTGAAGAAGCAATTCTATTTTGAATTTTTGTACTAGCTTGAGGAGTCGACTCTATTGTAGATTATAGATTAATCTGATGCCCCACATGCTTTTGATTTTCTTTGTTTGAAGAGTCTTTAAGAGATAAGTTAGGTAGCATAGCAGTTTCATCAAAAACTGTTAGAGTATGCCCAAAGATCAATCATGAGATGGTTGTAATAACATACTTGATTTATCAAGTTTATTAATATAAGGTGTTACCATTATTATTTCAGTTTCTTTTCTGTGTGTATAAATAAACTGTTTTATAATAATTTCCTGAGAATAATATGATTATTCTTAAAAGATCCTTAGTCAAGTATTATTGTTGGATAGGACAACGATAATGCATTAAGACTAACATGCAGTTGATTGATGATAAAGAGTTGTCATTGATATGGAATGTCAGAATCGATGCATGAATATGTGTGTTAGAGAACAACATATTGGACTGACCCATTATGAGTATGTTTCTTGGATTATTATGTAATTGTCACGACATTACTCATAGTGATTAATATGTATATGATCCTCAGATTTGAGATCATCATAATCCCAACATCGTGAGTAGTATATCTTGATACAGTCAAACGTACACCGTTACTGGTTGTTCTATAAAGGATGATGTTGGATATACCACAATCGATGTAGAGGGATAAGTCCCTCCTACATAATGGGAGTAATATATTAGGTCACTTGATTAAGTGAGACTAGAAATGCATGGCCATGCTCAAATAAGTTGATATGAGATGTCATATTTATTTGTATATCGTAGTCTGCTTAAGATATCAAGGAACATGGAATGGACTATGCAAGTGTGACTATTCCATGACTTGTGTCCAATCCAGAGATAAAGGACTTAAATATTATTGCATAAAAGGTTAATCATAAAAAGGTTATGTCGAATCATGATCTCTTGTGACTTAGGTAGCAATGATGCATTGCTAGATGCCACTCATTGTTTGTAACATTGGAATCGTTCTAGTATTACTGCTAACGTTACAGGAACCTACAAGGTCACACCCTATAGTTGAAATTAATGGAAAAAGCCATAGTTGGTATTGTTTTTGTGGGTCGCTTGAATATAGAATTAATTTAATTCGGTAATCAAATTTCCAACACATTATGTACAAGGTTGTTGTACTCATAATGAGGACATGAATTTGGTTAGCATATGAATTCAAATAAATATATGGTTTACTGAAATTATATTATAATTAATGTAATTATAATTTTCGGTTTAAAATATTATTATATTTATTTAATTCCTAAAAACCCTAAAAATAAAAGATTTATAAGGATCCCGTTTTTCCTTTGCTTGGGTCTAGCAGCCGTCAAAGAAAAATCACTTTCAAAACTGTTTTGGGGATTTCTTCCGTTCGTAGTCAACTGGGTGGGTTATGTAGAGGCCGGGATCACAATAGATTGCGGCTTGGTTCGATAGCAGATCAGCCTACTCGTTGTTGAGGCGTTGCTGTCTACTCTGAATAAACATTAGGTAATTTTGCAACCTTTTCACCCCGATTCGTTCCTCACACATGGATTCCTGGTTGGGATCGCCGAATTATTATTTTTTTCGCTGCGCCATAGGGGTGCCAGCGATCCAACAAAAACAACATCTTTGCTAATAACAACTTTTCTATTTTCAGGACATCATAACTTATACCCTTTTGTACCAGCTTTATAACCAATTTATTAAACTCATCAGAACAGAACTCTGAGCTATTGTCTATGCAGAGGTATTTTATTTGTTTTCCTATCTATTTTTCAATCATAGTTTTCCAAGACTTAAATGCAGAAAACATATCACTTTTCTGCTTCAGGAAGAATGCCCAAACTTTTCTGGAAAAATCATCAATAAAAGTTAGCATATAATTAGCACTACCTCTCGAAGGCACTCTAGATGGCCCCCACAGATGAGAATGAATATACTCCAACGTTCCCTTCGTGTTATGGATTCCTCTGGTGAATCGAACTCTCTTTTGCTTTCCAAAAACGCAATGCTCACAAAACTTCAGTTTGCAAATTCCTTACCCATCAAGAAGTCCTCTTTTGCTCAATTCTGCCATGCCATTCTCACTTATATGCCCTAGACGCATATGCCAAAGTTTAGTAATATCATCATTTGACAAGGAAAAGGAAGCAACAATTACATCACTAGTAATAGTAGAACCCTGTAGAACATATAAATTGGTAGTCTTTCTCTGCCCTTTCATCACAACGAGGGAACCTTTGGAAATCTTCAAATCCGCACTTTCAGCTGTGTATTTATACCCTTTTGAATCAAGAGTACTCAACGAAATTAAATTTCTCTTCAATTCTGGAACACGTCTTATGTCACTAAGTGTTCTGACAACTCCATCAAACATCTTAACTTTAATCGTTCCAACACCTGTGATTCTATATGAAGCATTATTTCTCATCAAAACAACACCTTCAGACACTGTTTCGTAAGTTGTAAACCAATCCCGATTGGGACTTATGTGGAAGGTATAGCCCAAATCAAGGATCCACTCCTCGCTCACTTTAGAATTGTTGACAGAAGCGACTAGAAGTTCACCATCGCTGTAGTCTTCTACAACATCAGCTTTATCGAAACTTTCTGGTTGTTTTCCATTTTGATTCGCAGCCTCCCTTTTGATTTTGTTTTGTAGCTTATAGCACTCAGATTTAATGTGCCCTTTCTTCTTGCAGAAGTTACAAGTTTTACCTCTGTTTGAAGACTTCGATCTATCCTTAGATTGACCGTGAGGATTTTGTTCCTGTATCCTTCCACAATCATCATCAGCATTCCGATCTTGTCTCTCACAAACAATGAGACCCTTTCCCTGAGAGTCAGTTTTAACCACAAGATGCTTCATCTTATCATACGATGTTAAAGAATCATAAACCTCATCAACTGTGAGAGACTCGCGGCTATATAAAATTGTATCTCTAAAAGTTGAATAAGACAGAGGCAATGAACAAAGTAGAATCAACCTTAAATTTTCCTTATCATACTGAACCTCCATGGCCTCCAAGTTTGAGAGAATTTCTTTAAACACTGGTAAGTGTTCGTACACAGACGCGCACTTTCCTCCAAACGATGAGCATAAAGATGCTGCTTCATATGTAGCTTGCTAGTTAGAGTTTTCGACATGCATATTTGTTCCAACCTCTTCCATAATCTAGTGGCGGTCTTCTCCTTCATCACATCCTGTAAACTTTTGTTAGACAAATGTAGATGTAACTGTGTTAACGCCTTTTGATCCTTGCATTTCTTCTCTTCCTCTGTCAATGTTGAAGGCATCTTATCTACCCCTAGCAAGACTTTCTTTAAGTCTATCTGTGCAAGAACTGCCTGCACATTTATCTGCTACAACGCAAATCTGGTGTTGCAATCCAACAGTGAAATTTCATACTTCAAAGACGCCATTACCATGATTGAGATGAACAACCCGGAAGCTCGGATACCAATTTGTTAAAAGTAGAACATCGGTAATGAAAATATATCGTAAAGGAAAAAAGAAATAAAAATAAAGAACATACAGATATTTATGTGGAAACCCTTTCCGGAAAAAAACCACGGGCAGAGGAGAAGAAAATTCACTATGTCGAATTCAAATAATTACAAAAGGAGTAGACTATGTCTATTTATAGGCTTGTAAAACCATATTCTAATAGGACTGTAGTAAGATTGAAACACCTTATTCTAATCAATATCAAATAGATGGAGTATAATAAGGTTTAAAAAACCTTATTCTAAAATAAAATTAAAAAAAGTGTAGTTCTATAGGGATTTTACTTTTATTTTATTTTACCACTGTATTTTATTTAAATAAGGATTCGGGTTACTTAATTCTAACACATTCCAATTCCACGAACCATTTTCTAATATCATCATTTTCATTTTTTAATGAACATTTGGAATAGCTATCAGGTTTAGGTAAAAGTTCATCTAAGTTCCTCGACCTCTAAAAGTCCACAATGGATCCCCTACCTATTCTCAAAAGCACCCCATCTTTAACTTCTTTCCATACATGACACACCCCCTTCCATTATCTTGAACAACTCAAGGTTCCTTAATTGTGACAGTAAATGCCCTCGCCTTTTATATTTTGCTTTAATAATTTGCACCCACACCGACAGGTGATTAGGCTTACTGAGCAAGTTAAATCCCACCTTTAATAGAAACACTTCATTATGAAGATTTAATCTTTGAAACCCCAAACCTCTTGGTCTAGTATGCTTGCACACTTCTTCCCAACTAACCAAGTTTACTCCCTTTTTATCATCCTTATGACCCTAAAGAAAGTGCCTTATCAACTTCTTCATTTCCACAAATAGTTCATTTGAAATGATCATTGTTTGCATCACATATGTTGGTAATGCTGCTAACACTAATTTTGCAAGTGTAACTCACCCAGCCAGATTAAGAACTTTCTTCTTCCAACCTATCAGCTTCTATCGCATTTTATCAAGAATAAATTGATAAGTACTCATGGTCACTCTTTGGTGCAAGCTTAGAACCCTTAACTATCTAACTAAGTCTTTAGTATCGGAGAACCCAAACATGTCACTTATCTCTTTAAGCAAACTGTCAACATTTTTGGAGAAAAAAATTGTTTTTTGGGCATTAACTTTGTGACAGGCAACCTTACAAAATCTATCTATAGTCTCCTTTGCAATCCTCATTTGCATCATGGATGCTTCAGCAAATAACACTAGGTCATCTGAAAAACAAAAAGACAGGAAACTAGATGACCATCTTTACCCGTCTTGATTGGTTTCCATTACCCTTTCTACACCTCTACGGTGATGGCTTAAGTATGTCTTTCCATACACAAGACAAACAAGTATGGAGATAAAGGATCACCTTGTTGAATGCTCCAAGTAGGAGAAAATACCTCAATAAGGTATCCATTCTATTAGAAGTTGTGTGACCCAAATTCCTGTTAAACATAAAATACAAGTGGCAAGATAGGGGGATCTATGAGGGTGAAGGCCGAGGTTTACTTCCTCTATTTGACATTGATTAGAATAAGGTGTTTTAACCTTAATGCATTACTTCTATTTGACTTTAATTAAAATAAGGTTTTAAACCTATTAATAGACGTAATCGTCTCTCCTATTGTATTATTCAAATTTGACATAGTGAATTTCTTCTCCTCTGCCTGTGGTTTTTTCCCGAAAGGGTTTCCACGTAAAATTTTGTGTGTGTCCTATTTTCTCTCGTTTTCTTTGTGATACACTACCATTATCGTCATTCTATTTTCACACATACCAAATAATCTGAATAGTAGTAGTACTAACATACCTCATAATCAATAGTTCAAAGCTTCCCAGTAGCCCAATATCACTTAGAGTATCGATTATAAACTCCCAATTGAGCCTATCATATGCCTACTCAAGGTCTACTTTAATTGTCATCCACCCTTTCATGCTAGTTTTGTTCGAAATTGAGTGAAAAGTTTCTTGTGCAATAATTATATTATCAGTAATATTCCTACTGGGTATAAAACTCATATGATTTGGTAGGATCTATCGAGACATGAAATGTTTTAGACTGTAACTACCTTAGCAATTATCTTGTATAGCATAATTCACAAGCTAATAGGTCAAAATTACAGAAAAGATTCAGGAAATGAAACCTTCGGAATAAGCACTAGAAAGATTCTATTGAGCCAACTACTGAAATATCCCCCACCAAGAATGCTTCAAACCATGTCCCAATTCTTTTGATGAAACACATATGCAAACCATCTATCCCTGGTGTTTTTAGTGCATCCATCTCAAATACTACCTGGTGAATCTCCTCACCTGTAGCTATCCAATGTAATCTATCACATTCACATACAAGCAACTTAGGAAACAAACCTCGTATTATATACCTTCTATCCAGCGCCATGTCCTTTGTAAAATATTTTGTATAGAATAACATGGCTGAACTATCCAAAATCTTTGGATCATCACACTAACTTCTGTTAGAGTATGCCCAAAGACCAATCATGAGATGGTTGTAATTACATACTCATTTTACCTCATTATTGATATAAGGCATTGCCATTATTATTTTAGTTTCTTTTTCTGTGTATATAAATAAACTGATCAATAATAAAGTCCTAATAATAATATGGTTATTCTTAAAAGGTCCTTAATCAAGTATTATTGTGGGCTTGGAAAATAATAATGAATTGAGATTAATGTGTAGTTTATTGATGACAAAGTGTTGTTATTGAACTAGGGATGTTAGAATTAATACATAAGTATGTGTTAGAGAACAACACACTGGACTTGTAAAACCCTATACCTGGTCCGGTTGTCAAACAAAATATAAAAATATAAGTTAATTCCATCCTTAAACATGGATTACAATCAAAATCGAGTCTTAGTCAGGCTTATAAAAATCTTTGAACAAGTTCAGAACTAAATCAGAACCAATCTGAAACATTTAAAAAATAACAGGAAAATGCAAAACATGGTTACCAACCACTCAAACAAAACCAAAAAGACCAGTTCATAATAATTTACAATCATTTCCATGTTATCCAATCATATCTGGACCTAAATTGAACTTATGGAACTTTTAAAACAAACTGGGAATGATTCTGGATTTAAACAAAACTTTTATAAAATATAGGTAAATAATGAAAATAAAGGTTACACGACTGTGTGGTCAGACTGTGTGACAAGGCAGGGATCGTGTGGTGTAAGGACATGGTCGTGTGGCTCAACCATGTGATAGAGTTTAGACCATGTGAAAGGAGACACATGACCTTGTCTCTAGACCGTGTAACTAACTCATGTCGTGTGTAACATAAATAACATGTTTTAAGCGATTTACATATCATTCATACCAAACAACCTATATTTCCATTTAACTCCATTCAAACCTACTCCAAAATATGTACGTTACAAGGCCAAAACATCAATTGATTAATCATTCAGACAAGCAACCAATATGCCCTCATTGGCACCAACAATTCAACCATTAAGCAACAAGGAAACTTTACCATTCTTGATAGGTTAATCATACCTAAACATTCATATGCAAGCATTATTTCTTTAACTAGAATATCAATAGGCAAAGTACAAAAGATAACCTAAAACTTTATACTAATTTCATCAAGAAAAATGTACCATAACTACCAATGCCTTTAATCATTTCATACACAACTCAATTACACCAAATGAAAACATTTAACTAACATACCAAAGTCCATTCCAATTTCATGCTATCATCTAAACAAATACTTAATACTGTCTGTGTCTTTGTCATAAACATTTATATGCTTCTTTTTAAATATTTATATTTATTCAAACTCAACTGTATCAAACCACAAACACAAGCTTTACATTTCACTATTTAATCCTCCTAAGTACATGCCACAAATAACCAAGCTCGAAAAATCAAAAGTCTACCAAATGGAGAGATGAAAAGGGTATGCTTCTCGTTGATTCGATCGACATGTTTCGGACAGTTCAAAATCTACAGAAAAGTAGTAACCCGAGTAAGTATGTAAAATACTTAGTAAGCTCATATAATATAACAAATAAATTACCTTAACTATTTAGCAATTATATGAATAAATATGAAACAAATTCACCTATCATAACATTCAAAACATCAACCATATGAGATTTAATCCAAACCATATATATAATTTCAAATGGTAAAATACCAACTTTAACTCAATTTATCATGAATCCATTTTCCAATTTATCACATTGCAACTCTTTCATCATTAAAATTTTCATCATATGTCCTTAACATATTCATTCATATCAAGACATAGTTCAGCAATTTCGGGTCAATAAGTAATGAACATACAGATTTTTAGAGTTCGTATTTTGCTTACTTCAGTGGAACAGTTTTGTATCAATTAAATTTTATTCTTCCGATGGATCCTTGTAAAAGTATTCAATACATAAGTCTAGAAATAGATAACGCTCATAAGAACTAATCAGATACAGAATAAATGTGTCAGGTTACTTGTCTGAGCTAAACCAATGACAACACAAAAAAATAGTTTGGCCAGGGCTATGTATACATGTAACGTTACTAGTTCAGGCTAAACCTTTAAAATGACAACAGATTACCAGTCCAGACTAAATCTGAGTCACATGTCTATTTGAGTGCGTAACACATGCTAGAGCTCGGTCCAGAACAAAAATTCAAATAGAAATCTCATGTATGAAACTTTTACTCGATCCATCAAAATTATTTAAGAAATCAATATTTTTCGCATGAATCAATTTCATTTCCGCAGTGTTAAATATACACAAATATACATCATTAACAACATTTAATAACGAATTATAACCAAAGATAACAATATGAACTTACTTGGCAAAACGATAACGCTTTGGATACTAGGGATTATTCGGTAAATTTTCCATTTTTCGCCTAAATCACAACTTGATCTATATAATAGTTAAGACTCAAAATATCAATACCAATATCATATCAGTACTCAAATTCATGCATATAATCCTTTAATATATATCATTTTACACAATTTTCCTAAACTTTTACATGTTATTCAATTTAGTCCCAAAATTAAACTTATCATAACTTCCAAATTTGGACTTCAAACTTTAAACCAATTTCAAATAAATTCAATTATAGCCACCTATTATGAAAAACTTGAAATTACAAATAAATTTCAAGATATTAACAATTTTGTCCTTAAGTTCAAAATTAACAAAACACTTCATAAAATTGTCCTTAAACAATTCATAGTTTCCAAATCTACCAATTTATATATAAAAACATCTAAGATTCATCATTGGAATGTTTTAAAATCTTTAATGATTTTGAAATGGAAATACATATTAGTTGGACCTAGTGGCAACGATATAAAAAATATAAAAAAATTACAAGAAACGAGATTAAAAATAGCTTACATGCATGACTTGAATGTTTGAAGCAATTCGACCATGGCTTCTTTTGTTTTTTCTTCTTTCGAACGGTGAGAAACAAAATGAGGTGGGGAAGATGATAAATAGTTTTTTATTCTTTTAACTTATATTATTATTCATTTAATTAATATAACACATGTTAATTTAAACCAAAACCAACCGTCCCACTTTCTTAAAAAGTGGTTAATTATCACTTAAATCCCTTGACAGAATTTAATTAACCCCTTGATCAACTAAAATTCCCTAAAAATCAAGTTTTTACGATTTAGTCCTTTTTCTTTAATTAACTATCAAATCACTAAAATTTCCGAACCAAACTTCAATACACCTACTTAGTAAATCTAGTAAATATTAAATATTTGCGAGCTCAGTTTACAAAAACGAGGTCCCAAAACCTCATTTTTTCAAAACCACTTGACTTTCGGGACAACTCACTTGTTCTTAACTAATTATCCAATTAAATAAAAATTATCAGATAAAATTCATTATATCAAAATACTTAACTCGTAAATATTAAATAATAATATTTGCATACTCACTCATTGGAATGGAGGTCCAGAAATTATTATTTCTCGCATCATTGAAAAATGGGTTGTTACAACTCTCCCCCCTTAGAAAATTTCGTCCTCAAAATTTCTTACCTGAGAATAAGTTTGGGTACTGTAATCTCATAGATTCTTTGGTTTGTACATAGTTTTTTTTTCTAGATCCGAATACAGTTTCTGACAATGAAATGCAACTTTCAAACAATTACGGATAATACGAACTTTATACTTAATTCTACAAATTAGTCAATCCTAACTAGCTTCTTTTCACTGAATTCTCCCTATTATAACAAAGTTCTGCATTTAAGTCTGTACAAGCTTTGAAAAGTTCCATATTAATAATGGATAGATAATTATTATTATAAGCAAATTCAACCAATGGTAAAAATTTCTTCCAATTACCTACAAATTTAGTAATATAACATTGAAGCATACCTTCCAAAATCTAGTACCTAGGACTCAGATCACGATAAAAAATAATGAATAACAGCACATAGTGCAATCTAACAATCTCAAAATCATATAACTCAGGTCGCTTCTCCAGTGAATATCTATTCGGACCAAAATAAAATGAACTAATTACGTTAATCTGCTAACAATTAATGGTAGTCTCGATATGAAATCCAATGTAGTATGTTCCATTCTTACTCTAGAATTATATCAGGTTCTAACAAATCTAATGGAACTTGATGCTCGAGTTTCGCTTGCTGGCTTACCATACATCTCGATACAAACTCAAATATATATTTTTCATCCCCAGCTATCAGTATCTGTATTTCAAGTCATTATGCATTTTGTTACTATTTAGATATATCAAATAAATACATCTATGGGCTTCTCGTAAAATATTTCTTTCAACTTTAGAATCATTAAGTACACATGCGATTTAAAAAATACATACTAACATCACTATCAACACTAAAATCAATGATTTGACCATTCTGAAACTGCTCCCATTTAGCTAACAAATTCAGATTATTTCTCTGAAAATCTTGAATTCTCTAAATAAATAAAAGTTTAACTCTCAATTCAACAATAATAGTACCATTTCGGCTCAAACTCAATAGAATATTCATAGCCCTTAATGTGAACAAAGCTTCCCGACTCAATGCATCATCTACAACATTAGCTTTACTCAGAGCATAATCAGTCATCAAATTGAAATCTTTTAATAATTTTAGACCTCAATACTATACCAAATTCAATTCTAGAACATCTATTAGCATAGCTTTCAACTATTTGAAACTCTGCTGACATTATTCCATCGATATAATTGACATTAAGAACTTCATCAATGGTAGAGTTATCATCAACAAGCCTGAATAAAATCTGTAGCAACCCGTTTTTAGTGAAATCAGAATAGTAATTTCGAGATAACAAATCTGAGTCCGTAAAAATAATTATTTTAATATTATTTTGTAATCTGTGTGATGATAGGAATTTAGCATAGAAATTTTGTTAAGAAAATTTAATCGATTTCATGTTTAATTGATAAAAGGACCAAATTGCATTAAATGCAAAAGTTGAATTCTAGTAGCTAAAAGGATCAAATAGCTATGGAATTCAAAATTTGAGGTCCTTATATGACAAATAGACCATTAAGAGGAGTTAGTAGATAAGTATGATGATTCATCCATGGAAAATTGAATAAAGAAAATGACTAAATCGTAAAGTGAAATAATAAAAGATGATAAATGATTAAATAAAGAAAATATCATCATTTTATCATGTTTCCTAAATAAAAAGCCATGGAAACCCTAGTTTGAAAGCTTGCAGATAGACAAGCTTAATTTGATCAATTAGGTGAGTATTCAAGTCCGTTTTTAGTAATTTTTATATTTTCGAGATCATAATAACTTAATCTAGCTATCTTGGGGATTAATTTGTAAAGTTATCAAAGAATTAAAGTTTTTCCATGGATGGATACGCATGAATTCTAAAATTTATGGTAGAAAATGAAAGGTTGTGGATAGATAAACAACTTTTGTAATGTGAATTTTGATGAAAATGTGATTTAGGGACTAAATTGTAAAAATGTAAAATTTATAGAAAAAATTCTAAATTTTATGAATTACATGGGCTGTAAATGTTACGTGTAAAAATTGGTTTGGCTAGGAATAAGGATTAAATTGCTTGAATTTCATTTTCTGAGCTTAAGGATGAAATCGTTATTAATTAAAAGTATAGGGGCAAAATGGTAATTTTGCCTAAGATGTGAATTGAATTGAATTGAATATGAATTGTATTAAACTGTGTTAAATTTACTCATATAGATCCAGTTAGACCAAATACGGAGCTAGATCGTAGTAAAAAAAGTAACGGATTAGTAGCATATAAGTTCACGAATATTGTCGAGGTAAGTTCGTTTAACTAAATTGTGTATATTTATATGTTTGAATTGGATGTTGTATATGTGAAATGTATAAATTCCATATGTATAAAATTGATCACATATCCGATAATACCTAATAAATAATAAGTCTTGTTTGGATAAATGAGATTCGATGGATACAGGGTTCCCGAATTGGTTGTGGTCCTGCATATGATGCGGACACACCATAGCTCGGAAGAGCTTCCCATTATTAGCTCTCATGAGCATCTCGATATTTGGCTCTCTCGAGTTCCCCTTATATAGTTCTTGCGAGCTTCCCGTTAATAGTTCTTCGGAGCATCCCGATCGGTTGTGATCCTGCATCTGTTGTGGGCACACCATAACTCTTATGAGCGTACCGTTATATGGCTCTTCGTGAGCTACTTGATTAAAGGCTCTTTGTGAGCTTCCCGATTAATGGCTCTCCGGAGCTACCCGATACGGCTCGCTTGAACTTTCCGGTATATGGCTATCCGCAGGTTCCTGTTAACGGCTCTTTGGACCTACCCGTATTGACTCGCATGAGCTTCCTGATTATGGCTCTCATGTGCTTCCTGTTATACAACACGGATAAGCTTCCCGTTACATGGCTCACACAAGTTTCCCGTTATATGGCTCGAGAAAGGGCTTCCCGATTATATGCTCAAATGAGCAACCCTAAATATGAATTGACAAATTTTAGATTTGTACACTTCATGTGTATTACCCTTGTATCCATTGATATATTAAATGATGTAACGGGTAAAATACTGATATGAGATGATATGAATTTAAAATGAATTACTATGAGAAATACTTGAAGTACAAAGATATGATATGATATGTACATGTTCATGGACACTTGAAGTGATAAATACATGTATGTGGAAATTGAATATTGATGAGCTCATTCATATTTTTGGTATTTATGTTAATTACTTGACTAAAATGCTTGATGTGGATATGTGCTAGGCAATTGGCCAAATTGGTTTGAGCAGGTTTATTTGCTTATCTTAAATGTGAATTTAATTGGTAAGTTCAATTCCTGTTATACGAACTTACTAAGCATTAAATGCTTACTCTATTTTAATTCCTCTATTTTATAGTACTCGGAGGCTCGTAAAGGTTGGAAGCTGGTTGGAGCTACATTACACTATCCTTTGGACTCTTCGATATAAATATAGCAAACTAGTTTCGGTTATAATGGCATGTATAGGCTAAATATGACTAATAATAACAATGTAAATGTTTGGTTGTAACTAGCCATTAGAATGGCTTGTGATTGACATATCTTGATGAGTTTATACATGTTCTTAATGTGTTTGATGACTCTTGAAATTGATAAATGATGGAAATTATATAGGTATGTTGATAAATGGGTTGAGATGATATGATTGGTAAAATATATATTATGTGATCAATTAGGTAAGATAAAAGAATGGCCATATGGGGAATATTGACATGAATTGAACTTGAATTTGGCTTGATTTGAATGGTTCGTAATGCTTTGTGAATGTGATAAAATGTTAGTGTAGGTGGAAGACAAGTTTGGGTGAGAAAATATGGCTAAGAAATGACATTATTTTGTCTACACAGGTAGAGATACGGGTGTGTGTCTCAGCTGTCTGTGACAGATGGCCTAGCACATGGGCGTGTGTTTTTCCCATGTGTCCCCTGCATCTTGAAAATTAAAAACAGAATGCTCAGGATTTTTCACACGACCTGGAACACGGGCATGTGGCTTGGCCTTGTGACCCCTGTACCTACACATGGCCTAGCACACGGGCATGTGACTTGGTCGTGTGACCTAAGTTAGAGAGTTACAAGGGTACGGACATGGGTTGGGACACAACCGTGTGCCCTATTTTGAATGCCCACACGGCCTAAGACACAGGCGAGTCTCTTGGCCATGTGAGCCACATGGCCTGACCACACAGGTGTGTGTCCCCTGCACCTTGGAAAAATTTTGAGATTTTGTGAAAAATTCTCTGAGTACCCAGTTTAGTCTCAACCTGTTTCTAACACATAATTTGGGCCTTGAGGGCTTAAATGAGGGACAATATGATTGTATATGATTGATTTCTGATATGATTGACGAATGATATTAAATGTTTGTATTTGATCTATAAATTTTAGTAATAGCCCGTAACCCTATTTTGGTAATGAATATGGTTTAAAGGTGTTACATTTATTGGTATTAGAGCTACGGTTTAGCTGATTATCAAACTAACATAGTGTATATGAGTCTAGCTATACATGTCATTACATAATATGTGATAGTGTGATATCTCCTGACCATTTTAAACATGTTTTTCATATAGTAATCTCGTCCAACCGAGTTGAATCCGAAGAAGCTGAGAGCAATGCTCAAGCTTTAGTACAAAGTGTAGCATCTAGTAGTAGAAGGTCCATATTTGGGGGCAGAGGAGAAGAGGCTAAAAAATCCTTCTTCCAAATGATGAACGAGTGGTTTACAGAGTTTGTAAGAACAAACTAGGCTGTACAACAACCTCCACCCCCTTCTGTCTCTCAACCGGTTCTCGATATGCCACAAGGTATAGAACTTATTAGAACCGGTAAGCCTCCTGTTGATAAAATTCATAAATATGGGGCAGAAGAATTTAGAGCTATAGTTGAAGATGATCCGAAAAGGAATGAATTTTGGTTGGAAAACACTATCAGAGTTCTTGACAAACTATCTTGTACACCAGCTGAATGCTTCAAAATGTACCTCATCTTTGCTAAAAGACTTAGCATACCAGTGGTGGAATACACTGATTTCTATTGTATCGAATGGGAAGGTCACATGGGGATTTTTCCAAACTAAATTAAAAAAGAAGTATATTAGTCAGAGATTCTTTGATCAGAAGCAGAAGGAATATTTAGAGCTTAAACAGGGGCATATGACAGTATCTGAATATGAAAGAGAATTTGTTGGACTAAGAAAATATGCTAAAGAATGTGTCCCGACTGAAATCGCAATGTGCAAGCGGTTTGAAAAGGGTTTAAATGGAGACATAAAGTTGTTAGTTGGGATTTTGGAATTAAAAGAATTTGAGGTACTGGTCAGCCGAGCCCATAAAGCTGAAGAACTGAGTAAAGAAAAGAGGCAGACTGAGATGGAAGTCAGAACTTCAAGTAAAAGATTTACGGGAAAGTCACAACAGTCGGCTTCAAAGAAATCGAAGAAATATCATGACCATTTTGCCACTTCTACGGGGTATTCTGGGAAAGACAGAAATATTCAACATTCTAATCCGAGATATCAAGCTACATCTGTAGCGAGTGCAGGCAGTGTGAGAAACACCAAACCCAGGTGCAAACAATGTAATAAATTTCATTTTGGTGAGTGCTTCATGAGAAGCGGAGCAAGTTTTAGATGTGGTTCTTTTGACCACTATGTCAGAGACTGCCCAGAAAAGCTTGAGAAAGATATTGTACAGACTACGAAGCCGAGCAACTCTACTACAAGAGGTAAACCACCTCGTAACCCCAGTAATGTCAGTGGTAGTCGAGGTATGATAAAAGGTTCAACTCTCAAATCTGAAGCACGAGCACCAACAAGGACATATGTTATTCGTGCACGTGAAGATGCCTCTGCATCCGATGTTATTACTGGTACTTTTTGTCTTCTTGATACTGATATAACTATTTTAATTAATCCCGGTTCAACTCATTCATACATCTGCATGAATTTAGTGTCTATTAAAATTTACCTGTCGAGTTCACTAAATTCATGGTTAAAGTATCGATCCCCTTGGGCCAGTATGTAATGGTGGATAAAATTTGAAAGAATTGTCCTTTAATGATACGGGGTTACTGTTTTCTGGCTGACTTGATGTTATTGACATTTGATGTGATTTTGTGATACGAGTCACAAAGGCCCAACCCAAGCTCAAGAAGGTGATGGGCTCAAATCAAGAAAATCAAGATTCACTTTCTTGTTTTCAAGAAAATCAAGAAACCGAATCTTGGCCCAATTTTGCTGTTTGGAGCGATTTCAAGAATCAAGAAAATTAATATTTCAAATCTGGGAAATCTTGGTCCAAGAAACCGAATCTTGCACCCAAAGCGCATTGGATCTCTGTTACGAGCATCAACGAACCAATTTCGGTAGAAGATGGAATACAAGCCCAAGTTCTTGAAGGAAAGGCCCAATAAGATGATTCCAAGCCCAAACAAGAAGACAAACCATACTTACTTGAAAATCAGGCCAAATTGTCAAAGTGGCCCAATTTGTAAAGTATTATTTTTTAAATACTTAGTTTAAATTTTTATGTAGATATTTAGTCCAAGAGGCCCAATTAAAAGCCCTTGGCCGAATTTCCATTTAAATATTAAAATAATTAGAAGTTTTTTTATTTTTAGTTTTCTAATTAGATTAGGAAAACACTTAAGAGGCCTATATAAAGGCTTGGCCGACCACCTTGTTATTCACTTCTCAATTATATTAAAATTTCAGATTTGTTTAAGTACAGAATTCTCCTTGAGTTTTCTCCAAGAATTCTCTCTTGAGTTTTCTTTAGAAGTTGTTTTAACAATCTTTTGATTGTGGGAGCCATCTTCAACCATCTTCTTGCCATTGATATTCTTTGGAGGGGAGATTAGAGCCGTTTGAAGGGAGTTGTAAGATCTTTCGGGATTTCAAGGCTTCTCAAGGCTTATCTTTTAATTTCTTGCTGTCAACTCTTTCTTTATTTCTGCTTGTGCCGAATCTTTATCTAATTTATTTACTGTTCTTATTGTGTTTCCAGCCTTTTTTCTATCTTAAAGAATCAGCCAAAAATCCCCAATTTCTAGGGTTCTTGCCGATTCATCCATACTCTTTTTGGTGAAATTAGATTTCCAAAATTTGGGGAAAACTATCTTGGTGTTCAATTGGGCAGAATCGCACCTCCTTTAGGGTTTCAAGAACCCTTATTAACACTTATTTCTATTCTCAATTTGACTCTTTACTGATTTGGGGATTTTATTTTAGATCTGGAAATTCAAAGTTCTAATCTTTTAATTTTCTATTTCATTTCAGATCTGATTGTTTAGAGCTTTCGTAGGAGTTTCCCGTGACTTGACGACTCGATCTTGGTCCGTGCGCAACTCGATATCATTTTGGGTATGGATTGGTTGACTCAGCATGATGCTGCGGTAAATTGTAAGCAAAAGCATATTATGTTGAAATGCCAGAATGGTGAAACAATCTGTATTTAATCTGATTATTTGGATGGTATGTCTAATGTGATATCAGCCATGTCAGCACATAAATATGTCTGAAAAGGGTGTGAAGCTTATCTTGCCTATGTGTTGGATAATAAGGTGTCTGAATCAAAGATTAAATCAGTGCCAGTGGTTTGCGAATATCCTGATGTGTTTCCAGAGGAGTTACTCAGATTACCACTGGTTAGAAAAGTGGAATTTTCTATAGATTTTGTTCCGGGGACAACGCCGATATCTATAGCACCCTATAGAATGGCTCCTACTGAATTAAAAGAGTTAAAAATACAGTTACAAGAACTGACTGACAGAGGCTTTGCTAGACCTAGTTTCTCACATTGGGGTGCACCAGTTCTGTTTGTTAAGAAAAAAGATGGATCCCTGAGACTATGTATTAATTACCGACAACTCAATAAAGTTACAATCAATAATAAGTATTAACTGCCCCGCATTGATGACTTGTTTGATCAGTTGAAAGGTGCCACCGTGTTCTCAAAGATTAATCTCCATTTTGGTTACTATCAGTTACGAGTGAAAGACTCAGATGTACCAAAAATAGCCTTTAGAACCATGTACGAGCATTATGAATTTCTTGTGATGCCATTTGGCTTGACAAATGCACTTGTAGTATTTATGGGTCTGATGAACAGAATTTTCAGACCGTATCTAGATAGATTTGTGGTGATATTCATTGATGATATCTTGGTATATTCTCAAGATGAAAATGAGCATGCTAATCATTTGAGAATTGTTCTGGAAACTCTGCGTGAGAAACAACTGTATGCTAAATTCAGTGAATGTGAACTCTGGCTTCGGGAAGTTTGTTTTCTTAGACATATAGTATCTGTTGAAGGCATCAGGGTGGATCCGAATAAAATTTCAACAATTGTTAACTAGAAACCACCAAAAAATGTGTCTGAAGTCAAAAGTTTTCTAGGATTAGCTAGTATTATCGGAGATTTGTAAAAGGGTTTTCAATGATAGCTTCTCCGATGACAAGGCTACTACAGAAATATGGAAATTTGAATGGTCTAATAAATATTAGTAAAGTTTTGACATATTGAAAGCCTTGTTGACTGAAGCACCAGTTCTAGTTCAGCCTGAACTGGGTAAGGAATTTGTAATGTAAAATGATGCATCATTGAATAGTTTAGGCTATGGTTTGATGCAAGAAGATAAAGTATCCTATGCTTTAAGACAGCTAAAGCCACATGAAAAGAATTACCCGATACATGATCTTGAATTAGCAGCCATTGTATTTGCTTTGAAAATTAGGCGACACTACTTGTTTGGTGAAAAGTGTCACATATTCACCAATCAAAAAAGTTTAAAGTATTTGATGTCATAGAAATATTTGAATCTGAGACATTGGAGATGGCTTGAATTGCTAAAAGATTATGACTTGATAATTGATTATTATCTGGGAGAAGCAAATGTGGTTACAGATGCTCTAAGTAGAATATCTCTATTTACCTTGTGAGCAATGAATACCCGATTGTTATTGTCTGATGATGGTTTAATTTTGGCTGAGCTAAAAGTTAAACCGATGTTTCTGCAACAGATCTGTGAAGCTTAGAAAAGTGATAGTGAGTTGCAAGCTAAATGGGTACAATGTGAATCGACTTCTGATTCAGAATTTCAAATTGGACCTGATGAGTGTCTGTTATTCAGAGGCAAAGTTTGTGTACCGAAGAATTCAGAGCTTGTAGAGAAGATTTTATATGAAGCTCACTGTGGTACTATGTCTGTGCATCCAGGGAGTAATAAAATGTACAACAATTTAAAATAAATGTAGTGTTGGCTGGGAATGAAACGTGATATTTCTGAATTCGTATCTAGATATTTGATATGTCAGCAAGTTTAAGCTAAACATTAGGTACCTTTAGGATTAGTACAGCCAATCATGATACCGGGATGGAAATGGGAAAGAGTTACTATGGATTTTGTATCGAGATTACTCCTATCTCCAAAAAAGAAATATATCATTTGGGTAATCGTCGATCGTTTGACAAAGTCTACACATTTTATTATTGTACGTATGGATTTCTCCCTGGACGGATTAGAAGAATTATATGTTTCTGAGATTGTTAGGTTACATGGAGTGTCAGTCTCAATTATTTCAGACATAGATCCATGGTTCACAACCCGATTCTGGAACATGTTGCAAGAAGCTTTAGGTACTCAATTTCATTTCAGTACTGCATTTCACCCTCAGAATGATGTTCAGTCTGAGTGTGTAATTCAAATTCTTGAAGATATGCTTCAGTGCTGTATTTTGGAATTCGAAGGCAATTAGGAAAAATATTTGCCTTTAGTTGAATTCGCATATAATAATAACTATTAGTCTAGCATTAAAATGGCACCATATGAAGCTCTGTATGGTCGTATAATTAGAACTCTATTGTATTGGACTGAGCTTAGTGAGAGAAAGATACATGGAGTTGATCTGATTCGTGAAACAGAAGCAAAAGTGAAAGTGATCAGAGATAGTTTGAAAGTAGCTTCTGTTCGTCAAAAATCTTATGCGGATCTTAAACAAAGAAAATATAATTTCAAGTTGGTGATAAATTATTCTTGAAAGTTTCACCTTGGAAGAAAGTTATTTGGTTTAGCTGTTAAGGTAATTGAGTCCGCGGTTTATTAGGCCATATGAGATCACTGAAAGAACCGAACCTATTGCGTACCCATTGGCTTTACCAACGAAACAAGAAAAGATTCACAATGTCTTTCACGTGTCTATGTTACGGCGATATTTGTCAGATCCTTTACATGTTATCTCCCCGATAGAGGTTGAGATCCAGCCTGACATGATTTACAGTGAGGAATCGATTACAATTCTGAGACATGAGACGAAAGAATTGAGAAATAAAAAGGTAACTCTAGTAAAAGTTCTCTAGCAAAGACACGGAATAGAAGAAGCTACCTTGGAATAAAAGGAAACAATGAGAAAGTAATATTCGAAGCTCTTTACTGGTAAGATTTTTTAGGACGAAAATTCTTTAAGGGGGAAGAGTTGTACCAGCTCATTTTTAGTGAAATTGGAACAGTGATTTCAGGACCACAAATTCGAGTCCGTAAGAAAAATTATTTTAATATTATTTCATGATATGTGTTATGATAGAAATATAGTATAGAAATTTCGTTAAGAAAATTTTACCGATTTCATGTTTAATTCAAAAGTTGAATTCTAGTAGCTGAAAGGATCAAATAGCTATGAAATTCAAAATTTGAGGTCTGTATATGGCAAATAGACCATTAAGAGGAGTTAGTAGATAAGTATGGTGATTAATCCATGGAAAATTGAAAAAAGAAAAGAACTAAAATGGAAAGTGAAATAATAAAAGATGATAAATTATTAAATAAAGAAAATATCATCATTTTTATCATCTTTCCTAAATAAAAAGCCATGGAAACCCTACTTTGAAAGCTTGAAGATAGTCAAGCTTAATTTGATCAATTAGGTGAGTATTCAAGTCCCGTTTTTAGTAATTTTTATATTTTCGAGATCGTAATAGCTTAATCTAGCTATCTCTGGGATTAATTTGTAAATTTATCAAAGAATTAAAGTTTTTCCATGGATGGATATGCATGAATTATGAAATTTATGGTAGAAAATGAAAGTTTTTGGATAGATAACCAACTTTTGTAATGTGAATTTTGATGAAAATGTGATTTAGGGACTAAATTGTAAAGATATAAAATTTATGGAAAAATTCTAAATTTTATGAATTACATGGGCTGCAAATCTTACATGTAAAAATCGGCTAGGCTTGGAATAAGGATTAAATTGCATGAATTTCATTTTTCGAGCTTAGGGACTAAATCTTCATTAATTAAAAGTATAGAGACAAAATGGTAATTTTGCCTAAGATGCGAATTGAATTGAATTGAATATGAAATGTATTAAATTGAGTTAAATTTACTCGTATAGATCCGGATAGACCAAGTACGAAGCTAGATAGAGGTAAAGAAAAAGTAACGGATTAGTAGCATATAAGTTGACGAACATTGTCGAGGTAAGTTCGCATAACTAAATTGTGTTTATTTATATGTTTGAAATGGATGTTGTATATGTGAATTTTATAAATGTCATATTATAAAATTGATCACATATCTGATAATACTTGATAAATAATAAGTCCCGTTTAGATAAATGAGATTCGATGAATATAGGGTTCACGAATTGGTTTTGGTCCTGTATATATTGCAGACTCACCATAGCTCGAAAGAGCGTCCCACTATTAGCTCTCATGAGCATCCCGATATGTGGCTCCTCGAGCTTCTCATTATATGGTTCTTGCGAGCTTCCCGTTAATAGCTCTTCAAAGTATCCTGATTGGTTGTGATCCTGCATGTGTTGTGGGCACACAACGCACTTATGAGCGTCCCGTTATATGGCTCTTCGTGAGCTTCCCGATTAAAGGATCTTTGTGAGCTTCCCGATTAATGGCTCTTCGGAGCTATTCGATATGGCTCACTTGCACTCCCCGATATATGGCTAATCGATGTTTCCTATTAATGGCTCTTTGGAGCTACCCGTTATTGACTCATATGAGCTTCCTGTTATATAGCCTGGATAAGCTTCCCATTACATGGGTCACACGAGCTTCCCGTTGTATGGCTCGAGAGAGGGCTTCTCAATTATGTGCTCAAATGAGCAACCCCAAATATGAATTGACGGATTTTAGATTTGTACACTTCATGTGTATTACCCTTCTATCCATCGATATATTAAATGATTCAACGGGTAAAGTTCCAATATGAGATGATATGAATTCAAGATGAGTTATTATGAGAAATACTTGAAGTACAAAGATATGATATGATATGTACATGTTCATGGACACTTGAAGTGATAAATACATGTATGTGGAAATTGAATATTGATGAGCTCATTCATGTTCTTGGTATTTATGTGAATGACTTGACTAACATGCTTGATGTGGATATGTGCTAGGCAATTGGCCAAACTGGTTTGAGCATGTTTCTTTTCTTACCTTAAATGTGAATGTAATTGGTAAGTTAAATTCCTGTTATACGAACTTCCTAAGCATTAAATGCTTACTCTGTTTTAATTCCTCTATTTTATAGTACTCGAAGGCTCATAAAGGTTGGAAGCTGGTCGGAGCTACATCACACTATCCCTCGGACTCTTCAGTATAAATATAGCAAATTAATTTTTGTTATAATGGCATGTATAAGCTAAATATGACCAATAATGGCAATGTAAATGTTTGGTTGTAACTAGCCATTAGAATGGCTTATAATTGACATATTTTGATGAGTTTATATATGGTTTTAGTGTGTTTGATGACTCTTGAAATGGATAAATGATGGAAATTATATAGGTATGTTGATAAACGGGTTGAGATGATATGATTGGTAAAATATATATTATGTGATCAATTAGGTAAGATAAAAGAATGGACATATAGGGAATATTGACATGAATTGAACTTGAATTTGGCTTGATTTGAATGGTTGGTAATGCTTTGTGAATGTGATAAAATGTTAGTGTAGGTGGAAGACGAGTTTGGGTGAGAAATATGGCTAAGAAATGACATTATTTTATCCACACGGCCAGAGACACAGGCGTGTGTCTCAGCCGTGTGTGACACACGGCCTAGTACATGGGCGCGTGTGTTTGGCTATGTGTCCCCTGCATCTTTAAAATTCAAAACAGAATGCCCAGGAATTTTCACACGGCCTGGCACATGGGCGTGTAACTTGGTCGTGTGCCCTATTTCGAATGCCCACACGGCCTAAGACACGGGCGTGTCTCTTGGCAATGTGAGCCACACGGCCTGACCACATGAGCGTGTGTCCCTTGCTCCTTTGAAAATTTTTGAGATTTTGGAAAAAATTCTCTTAGTACCCAGTTTAGTCTCGACCTATATCTAACACATAATTTGGGCCTGGAGGCCTTAAATGAAGGACAATATGGTTGTATATGATTAACGAATGATATTAAATACATGCATCTAATCTGTAAATTTTGGTAATACTTTGTAACCCTGTTCTGGCAATGGATATGGGTTAGGGGTGTTACAAAATCATCTGTAGTATAGAGTAAATCCCAGAGAACTACACACTTCTACATTATTCATTAGAGATTTCCTAGTCCATAATTATCAGAAGTTCATTCGAAATAACTTCGATACCGTCAATTGTTAATAAAAGGTTTAGAAAACTTATTTCTCAAAATAAGAATTCACATATACTAATCTTTACAAATAATTATTTCTCTTATAATATTTGTAACATTGTTTTTCCAAAATTAATTGTGTTTTATTTCATTTTTCCCATAACTTGAATATCATTCATTACATGGCAATAACTCTGATCAGATACAGCTAGAAACTTATGTCTATTAAATATGCAAAGTGACTGAGAAATTGATAATTTAAGCGGTGTTATTAGAATATCACATTGTTAAAATCAAGTCTGGAAAGAAATCTTCAGCACATCTGACTTATAACTCGGGGTAACAACAACCTGATCAAAATTCAATACTTAAAAATACATTAGTTCTCTTAATGAAATAAATAAGTCAACTATATAAAATGAAAAATATTGATTCTTCATGTCGTCTCTGCTCTACTATTTGTAACCATTATACAATTCTCATAATCTTGTATTTCTTTTTCATAAACACAGTAACACTTTTCCAGATTACACATTCAGTTGAACACTTCTTTATAACAAATAACTACTTTAGTAATACCTATAGTTCTTATAATTCTAATAGTACTATTCTATATAGAAGATTAAAGATCAAAACAGTTTCGAATATCCTGTCAGTTACAAACTCATCTTTTCATACGAGTGATAATCCAAATGGTTCTTCGAGAAATATACCAATAAATTTATTTTAATCATCTAAACTGAAATAATCCACAATTCTGACATTTCGATATCTAAAATACAAACAGAATACACTTCACAACCTCTTTCATATAATTTCATGGATAGTTAACACTAACATGCTATCGTTCACATAGTCAATTATGTCAATCACAAAATTTATTGATTTCTCTCTCTAACACTTAAGTATAATTTGTATCTATCTACAATCAATCACAACATCATATAAAATCAATAAATTCATACCGAATATCACATCAAACTCATCGAATGTCAATGACATCAACTCGACAAGAATTTCACAACCATAAATTTTAGTGAAAAATTTTACTAGCACAAA
Source organism: Gossypium raimondii (assembly GCF_025698545.1). Classification (NCBI taxonomy): domain Eukaryota; kingdom Viridiplantae; phylum Streptophyta; class Magnoliopsida; order Malvales; family Malvaceae; genus Gossypium; species Gossypium raimondii. The sequence continues at coordinate 17,505,277 of NC_068572.1, read as the reverse complement.
TAAATTAATCTAATAGATTTGTTATTATAATATCACAATCATCAACTCTCTTTGGAATAATCTCTTCAGTTATTAAAACAATTGAAAAGTAGGAATGCATTACTCAAGAATTAGTCAGGATCTGTATAAAATAGTAGATGAAGAAATTGTACCTGTAAAATCATCAAGAATAGTGGCATCTTCTTTGACTTGATTTGTATAAAATCGAGAAAATGCACAAGTTTCAAATCTGTCTGAGGCATCTCTGGTCTCATTTACACTGGTACTAACACTGTCACCAATTTCTAATCTTCTATTCTTCTGTGGAGTTGATGTAAATTTAAAAATCTGATCATTGATAACCTTTAGCTTCTTTGAACAATCATGTATAAAACATTCTGTGAAGTCACATATGAAGAAGTAAAAAATGAATTTGCATGTCTCATAAGTATCGAAGATAATTCGACTGCACCACTTTTCCATGAATTCCTGATCTTGAACCTGTTATGCTCTTTCTCAATACATTCACTCTATTTTCTTTCTTCACAAACATTTGTCTCATGATCAACTAGATTATCATTAAGAATTTACTGATCATTTACCATAATAACATTCTGAGGACTAGGGAGTGTCAAAAAAGACACAATCGGGGGTAGAGATTGTCGAGCCGCAGAATTGACTTGCAAAAAATCTAATACTACTAATTCATTATGCCGAACAAAACATCTTCATATAATTTTCTAACATTTATGGAGTTAGAAGATTGAGACTCGCTTCCTATTTGGAATCCAGAACATTACTATCAACTTTATTAGGTACAATGCGATTAAACTCGGCCGACATCACAAATCTAAAAGAAAAACATAATAAGATAGGATAAGAAGCATCACACAAAAATACAAGTTATTGTGGCATGTATTTCTAGACTCAATGCACGATATGTTCAGTCTCAGAACCTACTAAAGCATAGCTCTGATACTAATAAATGTAACACCCTATAACCGGTTCGGTCATCAGATCTGAGCTATAGGATACTACAATAGTAAACCAGAACATTCAGAAGAAACTTATTCATTAATATTCAATAATCAATAAATATAAGTTAATTCCATGTTAAACATGCATTACAATCAAAATCGAGTCTTAGTTGGGCTTATGATAATCATTGAACAAGTTCAGAACTAAATCGAAACCAATCTGAAACATTTAGAAAATAACAGGAAATATGCAAAACAGGGTTACCAACCACTCAAACAAAATCAAAAAGATCAATTCATAGTAATTTACAACCATTTCCATGTTATCCAATCATATCGGGACCTAAATCGAACTTATGAAACATTTAAAACAAACTGGGAATGATTCTGGATTCAAAACAAAACTTTTATAAAATATAGGTAAATAATGAAAACAAGGGTTACACGACTGTGTTGTCAGGCCGTGTGACAAGGCAAGGACCTTGTGGTGTAGGGACATGGCCGTGTGGCTCAGCCATGTGACAGAGCTCAGACAGTGTGAAAGTAGACACACGATCGTGTCTCCAGACCATGTAACTAGTTGATGTCGTGTGCAACATAAATAACCTGTTTTAAGAAATTAGCATATCATTTATACCAAAAGTCCTATATTTCCATTTAACACCATTCAAACCTACTCCAAAATATGTACATTACAAGACGAAACATCAATTTACTAATTATTCAAACAAGCAACCAATATTCCTTCATTGGCACCAACAATTCAACCACTAAATAACAAGGAAACTTTACCATTCTTGACAGGATAATCATACCTAAACATTCATATGCAAGCATTATTTCTTTAACTAGAATATTAATAGGCAAAGTACAAAATATAACCTAAAACTTTACACCAATTTCATCAAGCAAAATGTACCATAACTACCAATTCCTTTAATCATTTCATACACAACTCAATTACACCAAATGAAAACATTTAACTAACATACCAAAGTCCACTGCCGTTTCATGCTATCATCTAAAGAAATACTTAATACTATACGTGTCTTTGTCATAAACATTTATATGCTAAATTACCATATGCATCTATTGAAATATTTATATTTATTCAAGCTCAACCGTGTCAACCCACAAACACAAGCTTTACATTTCAATATTTAATCCTCCTAAGTACATGCCACAAATAACCAAGCTCGAAAAATCAAAAGTCTACCGAATCAGGAGACGAAAGGTGTATGCTTCTCGCTGATCTGATTGACATATTTCAGACAATTCAAAATCTACAAAAAAGTAGTAACCCGAGTAAGTATATAAAATACTTAGTAAGATCATACCATTTAACAATTATATGAATCAATATGAAACAAATTCACCTATCATAACATTCAAAACATCAACCATATGAGATTTAATCCAAACCATATATATAATTTCAAATGGTAAAATACCAACTTTAACTCAAATTTTATCATGAATCCATTTTCAAATTTAACACTTTGCAACTCTTCCATCATTAAAATTTTCATCATATGTCCTTGACATATTCATTCATATCAATACATAGTTCAGTAATTTCGAGTTAATAAGTAATGAACATATAGATATTTAGAGTTTGCATTTTGGTTACTTTAGCGGAATAGTTCAGTATCAATTAACTTTTATTCTTCCGATAGATTTTTGTAAAAGTATTCGATACATAAGTCCAGAAATAGATAACGCTCATAAGATCTAGTCAGATACAGAGTAAATGTGTTAGGTTACTTGTCTGGGCTAAAAAAATGACAACACTGAAAAATAGCCTGGCCAGGGCTATGTATACAGGTAAGGTTACTAGTCCAGGCTAAACCTTTAAAACGACAATAGATTACCAGTCCAGGTTAAATTTGAGTCACATGTATATCTGTGTCTGCAACACATGCTGGAGCTTGGTCCAGAACAGAAATTTAAACAGAAATCTCATGTATGAAACTTTTACTCAATCCATCAGAATTACCTAAGAAATCAATATTTTTCGCATGAATCAATTTCATTTCCGCAGTGTTAAATATACATAAATATATATCATTAAAAACATTTGAATGAATTATAACCAAAGATAACATTATGAACTTCCCTGACAAAATGGTAACGCTTTGGATACCAGGGATTGTTCAGCAAATTTTCCATTTTTTGCCTAGGTCAGAACTTGATCTATATAATAGTTAAGATTCAAAATATCAATACCAATCTCATAACAGTACTCAAATTCATTCATATAATCCTTTAATATCATTTTAAAAATTTCCTAAACTTTTACATTTGATTCAATTTTGTCCCAAAAATTAAACTTATCATAACTTCCACATTTGGACTTCAAACTTTAAACCAATTTCAAATACATTCAATTACAGCCACCTATTATCAAAAACTTCAGAAATGACAAATAAATTTCAAGATATTAATGACTTAGTCCTTAAGTTCAAAACTAACAAAAACACTTTATAAAATTATCTTTAAACAATTTATAGTTTCCAAATCTGCCAATTTATATAAAAAAATCTAATAGTCATCAATGGCAAGTTTTAAAATCTTTAATAGTTTTGAAATCAGAATTACGGGTTAGATGGACTTGGTTGCAACAATATCAAAAACATAAAAAAAGAAACGAGATTAAAAATAGCTTACATGCATGACTTGAAAGTTCGAAGTAATTCGGCCATGGCTTCTTTTGCTCTTTGTTCCTTCGAACGATGAGAAACAAAATGAAGTGGGGAAGATGACAAATTGTTTTTAATTCTTTTAACATATTTTATTATAATTTTTTATTATTTAATTAATATAACACCTATTAATTTAAACCAAAACCAATCATCCCACTTCCTTAAAAAGTGGTTCATTATCACTTAAATCCCTTGGAAAAATTCAATTAACCCCTTGATCAACTAAAATTTCATAAAAATCAAGTTTTTACAATTTAGTCCCTTTTTTAATTAACTATCAAATCACTAAACTTTCCAAACCAAACTTCGATACACCTATTTAGTAACTCAGTAAATATTTATTATAAATATTTACGAGCTCATTTTACAAAAACGAGGTCCCAAAAACTCATTTTCCAAAACCACTTGACTTTCGAGACAACCCGCTTGTTCTTAACTAATTATCCATTTAAATAAAAATTATCAGATAAAATTAACTATATCAAAATACTTAACTCGTAAATATTAAATAATAATATTTCTGTACTCACTCATCAGAATTGTGGTCCTGAAACTACTATTTTTGACACCACTGAAAAACGGGTTGTTACAGGATTGACCCGCCATGATTATGTTTCTTGGGTTAGTATGTATTAGTCACAAACATTACTCATAGTGATAACTATGTATATGATCCTCATACTTGAGATCATCATTGTCTAAAATCGTGAGTCGTATATTTTGATACAGTCAAACGTCTACCATAAAAGGTTGAACTATAAAGACTAATGTTGGATATACCATAATCCATGTAGTGGGATATGATTGATCAAGATAGGATTTATCCCTTCTACATAATGGGGGTAATATCTTGGGCCACTTGATAGAGTGAGACTAGAAATGCATGGCCATTTTCAAATAAGATAAGAGATATCACACTTATTTGTTTATTGTAGTCTACTCAGAATATCAAGAAATATGATATTGGACTATACAAGTATGACTATTCCATGACTTATGTTCAATCTAGATATAAAGGATAAAAGGATATGATACATGAAAAGTTTATCACAGAAAGGTTACGTTGAATCACAACTTATTGTAACTTGGGTAGCAATGATGCATTGCTAGACACCACTAATTGCTTGTAACATTAGAAATGTTCTAGTATTACTACCAACGATACATGAGCCTACAAGGTTACATCCTATGGTTGAAGTGAACAGACTTCACACCAATAGAATAGGCGTATACCCTCATACATACAATTATGGCAGATTCTTATCCTTGGCAGACTAGTATCACCTGGTGGATAGTTTCGTTTGGCGCACAATATTGCCCAGCAGATAGTATTGTCTAGCGAATAGTATTTCCTGGCAGGCAAAAAACCTGGTGGATAGAATTATCGAGCGAATGGGATTTCCTGGCGGATACAATTCACAACTTCTTTCTAGAATTAATATTTATGGAAGTTAGTATTCTTTTAGAAAGAATATAATTTCAATATCTTCCATGATTTTCTCTAAAAAGTGAAAGGGAGTTATTCTATTTTTAATATAGATGATATTAATAAAAAGAATTCAATCCTGGATTGTGTAGGAGTGAGTAAGAAAAGAAAAAACTAGGTCTAGCAACCCAAAATTTTTGATACTCTTTGAAAAGTTCAAAAAGAGTTTTCTATTCGTGCTTGACTGGGCGGACTACGTAGAAGCCGAGACACTTCTGTTGCGACTCGAATTGACATAGTGCAAAGGATTCCAACCAACAACGTTACATGCCATTTTTAGTTTGAAAAGGTATATCTTCAACCCTATTTCAACCCGATTCACTCCTCGTACATGGTTCTGTGGTTAACGATCATTGAAATAATTTTTTCCCTCTGCGCCACAGGGTGTACTGGCGATCCAACAACTTCCATCTTCAAGTTTTAAATTTCTAACATTATTTTCTCTTTAAAGGCTCATAGTGCTAGCATGGAAAAATTTGGAATTCCTATCACCCTCAGTTATCCATTTTCTCCGTGACTTTTGATACCATAGAGTTTCTTATTAAGTGAGCATGTTTTACAACTCCTCCTTTAGTTGTTTCTCTGACTGAGATAGGCAGCTAGAGGGAGTAGACTTGTAACACCCCTTACCCGTTCTAGTTGTCGGACCAGAGCTACAAGATGCTACAATAGTTAACAAAATCAATCACATATATTTCTGGCTTTAACATTCAAAAAATCAACAAAACAATTCATAATTCATGTTCAGCATGGTTTACAAACAATTCCAATTCTTAATCGAGCTTACGAAAGCTCTTATGTTGACCCCAGTGCAAATAAGGACTAAATTGCAAATTTTCAAACAACTAGGGAAAAATTCACAAAACAAGGTCACATGGTCGTGTTACAAACTGCAACCATGTAAATTGGAGTCACATGGTCGTGTATCCAAGCCGTGTAACTCATTGAATTCATGCGGACCTAAATGCAAAAATTTACAAACAATCACATGGTTGTATGAGAAACTGAGACTGTATGAAAAATACATTGACCAAATCTACATACCATATGGGCATGTCACCAGCTCGTGTAACAAAATAAAACCGTGTTTACCACAACCTCTTAATTCAATAAAAGCACACAACTATGTCACATGCCCATGTGTGACACACGGCCGACTGTTAGCCCGTGTATGCAATTAGGTACCTTATTATGCAAGTTACAAAACCAAATTTTCACATATGCCATAAGTATACAATTAACTAATCTTTAGACCTATTCAAAATTCACCAAAAGCATACCAAAACATATCATTTTCCTATTTCTAACCAATATGACTCAAGGCACCATCACACAACATGATTTAATACCATGTACATTTCATTCATGCCAAAATAGATAATGACCAAACATATGCCTTATACATAACCAAAATACCAACTTTCAATTATTCAATATTGACAAAAAATGCAAAATTTATTACTTATAAGATTAATATCCAAACCATCCACACATTATACCTAACATCCATTTCAATCATCAAGCTTTTATGCCATAATATTCAACATAACCTCACCTAATCAATCATTCCATATCATAACTAAACATATGAAACATTCATATTAACCTATCATATTTTGCATACTTATCAACCATCTTCAAAGTTACCATTTTCAAGCCATACTCAAACACACCAAAATGCCAACAAGCAAACATTCTTTATATAACACTATTCATGCTTTGCTATTATGAAACACTTATATACAATTCAACCCCTATTACATGCCACATAACCTAATCGAATGTTTAAAAGTCTACCAAAATGGAGGCTGGATAGTGTGATTTTCGATATGATCCGATTGTCGAGTTCCACAAAACGATAACTGTAGAAAACAGAAAATGAAATAGAGTAAGCTCTAATAAGCTTAGTAAGTTCATAGGTTCAAAACAATGTAACTTAACTTAATTCCCACATTTACATAACAAAACAGTTAGCTAAACATTTTACCCTGTTACCTCAATTCATGTCAATAAGTGAATTCATCACATTTAAGTCATATAACCATCCATAATATAAATTTGATCCAAAACCATATCAAGTCATCATATCATAAAACATAAACAAATTTTCAAATCATTCATCTATGCTTTACCACATTATACCCTTTTACCATTCATCATATGTATTAGCAACAACATTTTAGCCCGATGAACTATAATGAATAGATATGGATACGCTGGTAACCACCCAAACATACTTGATTGCTCAAATGAGCCATACCATCCATAAACACACATGGGCATTAAATTTCAAGCCCTTATGCTATACATCCCTTCAGAAACAACCTGGGCACTGAGTGCCAATCCCGTAGGCTACACACACCTGAATCATAGTAAATGTAACTTGGCAATTCTCAACAAATGCTGAATTTTGGTACAACTGATGAATAATCAGTACGCCATCATCTAATCTCATATCAAACCTATAAAACACATGAAATAACTCTATTGACATGCCAACTTTATCATATCCTATGTTTATCCGGGCTCAGTACATATAACAATATATCACTTTTCAATTCAATCATTTTTCTCACCTTAGGACCATTTTGCAACATTTTCATATACAATCAAACATTATAAAATACACAATTCAAACATAAACATTACATAAATACTCATAACTATACCGTATGTATTTACTAGGGTGAAAATATCATTTGTAGAATTATCATGGGCAAATCTGTAATTTTCCCTTTTCATCGATTATCTACCAATTGGTTCAATTTTTTATCTATACGGTAATTTATTTCAAACTACCAGTTCTAATTATCTTATAACAGCTTATCTAAGGCATTTAACAACTTAATTTCATTTTATTCAAATTCTCCAAAATTTTTCATTTTATTCAATTTAGTCCCTAAAACCAAAACTATCACAATTTTCACATTTAAGCCACGTTTTTCATTCCAATTCTAATTTCACCCCTGTTCAACCCTCTAAATTCAATAATTACAAAAATTTCATGCCAAATTCAAAATATTTGCATTTTAGTCCTTAAACTCAAAACTAACAAAAATCACTTTACAAATTAGTCATTAATCTTTTCCAAGCTTACAAATCTACCATTTAACATTCAAAAAGCTTAAAAATCATCAATGACAACTTTTCTATACTTTAAAAATTTTACGATTTAATACCCAAACTAGCTATATTAAATTACAACGATCTCAAAAATATAAAATATATGACAAACGGAGATCCAGAGGAGTTACATGCAAGGGCCAAACAAACTTGAAGAAAGAAAAAATGGATGGTGACTTTTGTTTCTTTAATATTTTATCATATATCTTATATTAATCGTAATGAAATTCAATTTCAAAATTACTCATTAAGGACCTCATATTTCTTATTCCTACTGAATTTCCTGATAGTTTTACATTTTATTCAATTTGGCCCCTAATGTGCAAAACTAACAATTAAGTTTTACAATTTAGTCATTTTCTTAATCAAAGCTTAATTTCTAACAATTTCACACCAATTTCATTCAATTCTCAACAATGACAACTTTCAAAACTTTAACAGTTTTACAAATTTCTACAGTAGCTAGCTAAATCAAGCTCCCATGACCCTAAATATATAAAAATTACAAGAAAATGGCTTGAATTAGCTTACCAATTTATGGTCAAATAGAAAATTTTGAAAGCTTGGCTTTTTTCTTCTTTAATGGCCACGATTGGATTCGGGAAGATGATGAATATGTCATATTTCACTAAATTTTATTATATATACTTAGTTTAAAGGTTGATTAACTTAATTGATTTTGTTTTTACCTTAAATACCTTAATTAATTAACATATATCAATATCGTCCACTAACACTCACTTTGGCAGGGGGTCTAATTTTTGTTTTGAACCTTTGGCTAATTGCAATTTATTTTCCCAAGTCATTTCCTAATTAGAAATCTATAGCGATTGAACTTTAGAATTTAGTCCCTGAGCCCTAATTAACTAGAATTTCAGCTAAATTGAGTATCCAAAGTTCAAATCATCCATAAAATAACTCCTTAAATATCCGTATTTAATATTTACAGACTCAGTTTATGGAAACGAGGTCCTAAAACAATAATCTTTGATACCATTGGAAACCGAATCGTTACACATGTTCCTTCAAGGCCATCACCATGGCCTCGAGAACATTATCTTTCTTAGTTAGCTCACCCACAGTAGTATTGAGAACCTCTTGCATCGCACCAACATTTGCATTGAAAGCTTCTGCTACTTGTCCTTTGAGCTGGTCATTTCCTAATTAGAAATCTATAGCGATTGAACTTTAGAATTTAGTCCCTGAGCCCTAATTAACTAGAATTTCAGCTAAATTGAGTATCCAAAGTTCAAATCATCCATAAAATAACTCCTTAAATATCCGTATTTAATATTTACAGACTCAGTTTATGGAAACGAGGTCCTAAAACAATAATCTTTGATACCATTGGAAACCGAATCGTTACACCTGTTCCTTCAAGGCCATCACCATGGCCTCGAGAACATTATCTTTCTTAGTTAGCTCACCCACAGCAGTATTGAGAACCTCTTGCATCGCACCAACATTTGCATTGAAAGCTTCTGCTACTTGTCCTTTGAGCTGGTCTTGCCTTAGTTCCAGCTCTATGGTGTGTCCCTCAACTTCCTCAAGGGCCTCCCTTACATCACCCATGGAGCCCTCGAGTTTGGCAACCCTACCTTCTAAAGCTGAAAGCATATCCCTCGGTCTGCTAGCTTTCCTACTCCCCCATGAGTCTTCTTAGGCTCAATTAGTTCCTTCGACCCTTAGCTTGAATACCAACTATCACGGGGTGAGAACTTTAGTCTAGTAATCCGCGTGGCCTTAGGCAATTCCTTTGCTTCAAATCCACCTAAGTCAGCATATCTCTCGAAAGCGAGAATTCGTCAAGGGAAATTCTTAAGGCACTGAAATAAAATGGAAGCAAACTCAAAAGACAAATGAACTCGAATCGAACGGGAAAGCCACAAGAATGGCAATGCACACAAGGTTTTTGAGTAAATACTCTCAAATATTCAATAATTATGAATGGGATGATTATACATGAGGGTGATGGCCCCTACTTATAGTTGAGCTCCCCTAGATCCAACAATACACTTTAAATTACATTGACGGTCAAGATTAAAGTCTATCTACAAGATGAGATTTAAACTCTATACAATATTATCCCTTACGATTTACAATATTCACCATCGTAACTCTAGTTTTATTGGAGTATTTCACTCACAAAGGTTTCAAGTAAATAGACTTCTCCATATGTTTCACAATTCGAGCCAGTTCAAGTGGGTCAAATGAGCCACGTTTAATCAATTGACCTCCATGGGACGCTCTGTGTGCATTTGTCACGAGCTCTGATCTATGATCCATGATAAATACACTCCTCTGGGCCCTATACCTCAGGCTTATCTTTAGTAACTACGTTTATCAACCCAGAACCTTGTGGAATTTTACCCTTCCCTTTTTTCCTTCTTTGGATATTCTCCACCACCCCGATATCTATCCTTTGATCATTATTACCTTCCTTGACAACTGTATCCTGTAAAATATCATTGTCCAACTCAACTAATATATCATGCTTAGATTTTAAGTGACTTGCCTAATCCACTCCTACAATCTTGTCTTTAATGGTCTCCTTTGTTGGTTTCTCTTGCTGTCATTGACGACTAACTTGCATCCACGGTCCAAAGTTTGAGCTAGTTTCCACCACTTTACTTCCTTTCCCATTCTCGGGTTGTACTTCTAGATTCTTTATTGCCTCCACTTTCTGCTTAACACAGTTCTCCTTCAAATGACCAAAACATCCACATACATAGCATATTTTTGGGAGGCCCTCGTCCTTAATATTATATTGCAATCCGTCAATGTTGATCTGGCTAAGTAATGGCTTATTCAAATCAATAACAATTCTAAATCTCGCAAACTTACCCCTCTTACCAACTGTTGTATTATAGTCAAGCTTTACTATTGTCCCAATCATCCCTTCAATGGCTCTGAGTAACACCTTAGTATAGTATCTATACAACATCTCTGAAGTTGAAACCAGACCATCACCTTCAACAAGTACTTCTCTTTGGTAGAGAAATTCTGGCTTTACATGTAGACCATTAGATAGTGCCCAAATACTACCAATGGCCCCTTAGTCAGTGCTTTGTTATAGTCCTGCACCTATGAAAATTTAATTAAGAAATGCTCATTGTCCAAATCCACAATCTAAAAAATCACCAGTTGGCTTGGCTTCCAAAGCAAGTATATTTTATTCATCAAAGCTCTATACCCAATCGAGCGCCCTAGAAGTCGCACAATGACACACAATTCCCTGTTCTTCTAAATGAAAACCTGCACCTGATCCGAGAAGGAACTCTTTGGATAAGCCCCCTCCTTCGACGCTGAGACATCTCCTTCAAGGAGTTCAAAGTCATCATCATTTAGCAGCATTACATCCTTCCCATTCCCTTGTTCAGAATTGGCCATTAACTTCTCCTTAAAAGACTCCTTAACACTCTCCTCCCCTCCAGTTATCTGGACCCCCGGATTAGATTCAGAAGGAGCTTTATTTCTAACCTTCTTCGTGGCCCTCGCACGTTCCGTTGGGATTGGAGAGCCAGTTCCAGGCAAGGCTGAGAAGACAGACGAGCTTCCATTTCAACCACTATACATTCATTTATGAATTTTATCTTTGAAAGATATTTCTTTTAATATCAATAAATAAAATAATGTAATTAATATCAATATATTTTATTGTTCTTTATGTTGATTATACTACAAATTATCATATTTTAAAAATAAAATATTTATATTATATTATTTTTATTTTCTCAATAAACTTTATAATAAATAAATAAAATATATTTTAATTCTACATACAATCAAATTCATACATCGCACAAAATGAAAACTCCAAGAAAGCCGAAAAAGAAAAACAATTAGGCTTGGGGCATCCACAATGATGCCGCTACTGCGACACTTCTATGATCTCTGCAACTCAACGCTTTTAACAAACTCCAAGAACCCTTGCCTGAGCTTCGGTTACCAGAATGTTTTTTGCCGCCATCTTCCGCTGTTGGAAACATAATCGATGGATTCCGACGGCACTGTCGGATTTTGATATCTTTAAGCTCCATTTCCGGTGGAAACTTAACCATTCCAAACATGAAAACATACCACTTCCGCTTAATAAGTTTTTTCGTAGGAACTTCGGATTTTCCGCCACTTCTTGTTGAAGGATTTCTATCCATGTCATAACGGCGAAGCTTTTTATAGTCCAAGGAACGACTGTTCCTAAGAAGCTTAGTGTACTCTTTGGTGCTGCCGGTTCGAGTTATGGAGTCGCTACGTAACTCGGAGAGTGACTCGGATCGTTTGCGTAAAACATGGTTTTCTCTACCTTCTTCGAAAGAGCAATCTTTCCGTGTTTGAAAGGGAATGGATTGCTCATTCAAAGGAATGAGTTTGCCGCAAAAGATTATGTCGTCGGCAGGGCACATATCGGAGCTAAGATCGCTGAGAAACTCGAAGAGTTCAGGGCCAGCATCAGATGATGATCTTCGAGATAAGCCCTGCAGGGCAGACACTTTGCCCAAGTGATAATTTTCTGGGTTGGTTTTGATAACATCTAAAGGAAAGTTGCAAAGAGAAAGTGCTTCTTCGTCTTCCTGTTCAGCTTGGTTTTGATGACGATGAATATGAGCAATGTTTTCTCCCATTGTTCTATGTGTTGGAGAAATAGGAAATGAGAGAAAGTTGGAAAATGTAACGGGAAGAGAAGTTTCCATGCAAGAAAAAATGTGATGCTCTAAGGGGGAGAACATATATATATATATATATATATATATATACACACACGTCAAAAGGAAATCTAAAAAGGGAGAAAAGTAAGTGGAATGTTGTTATTTTTAGGTTTAAATATATATATAAGATATTTTTCTATTGTTTTAAATTTTAGTAAATTTTATAAAAAATTTTATTTTAAAATCTTGGTTACATTGGTAACTCCTAAAATTTGTACAACTATCAAACTTTTATAAAAGAAATACAAATAAAGAAGTTTAAAAGTTTCTATATTTTCAGTGAAAATATAAAAATATAAAATTAAAACAATTACAAAAAGTATAAAACAATATAAAATTATAAAAATACAAAATCATATTTTGGAAATTACAAAGGAATTTAGAAATGCGTGACTAGAAGGGAGGTCTTGCTACCACATTGCCTTATTAGAAAAACATTTTGTATTCTTTTTAGATTTTCATAATTTTCATAGTTTTTCAAATCTGTTTTAATTATTTTTCTAAATTTTATTTTTATTGACAAATGAAATACTTTTAGTTTTTATTTTTTATTTGTAAAGAATTATGACTAAATTGATAAATATTGTAAATATAATAATTAAAATTAATGTCATCTTTTTAAAAATGTCACATGCACTATATTAATTGATAAAATTTTTAAATTTATAAATTAAATTAAGATTTAAAAAATAAAAAAGACAAGGAGGTTTATCATATCTAAACCTTATTTTTACTACAAACCTCTTTCTTTTTATTAGGTTTTATTTTAAAAAGTAAATTATTGTACACTACGAGAGTTAGGTGAGATGATAAAGGTTTTTCTTATTTTAAGTAGTTGTTGAGAGTTCAATCCTCGCTATGGGTTTATAGTAGCTTTAAAATTTGTGGCCAGCATCTACTCTTTAATGGGCTTATTAAACGCGAAGGATTAGTTATCTAATAATTGACAACATTTTTAAGAAAATGTAAATTCTGTTATTGTTGAATTGATAGCTTAGATTAAAATTTATTTAAGAAAAAAAAAAGAAAATGAGAGGGTTTTTTATAGTTAAACTTGTCAACGACAACTTAAGTCAATAAGTCACACAATTCATTTAACACTAAATCTTAGTCTCTGCTTGAAGTGTCGTGGTTTTAGGGGTGGGAGTGGAATGATGATTCTCATATTTCAACTTCAATCATCAACAACATCAAAGATAAGCTTTGCTTCTCTCTTAAGTCTATTTATTATACTCCAAATGTCTATTCACGTAAATAATCATTAACTACAACAAAATATACGGAAGAAAAAACTACAGTTAAAAGTGTGGAATTTAATTTTGCCAACCATCTACTTATATAACTTATGTCATTTTTACTACTCTTAATTCTTAATACTAACTAGATCTATTTTGGGATTTATATTTTTTGTGATTAATTTTAGTTTTAAAATTTGACATTTAGATTCATTTTAGTCCTGATTGTGAATTTTGTCAAAATTTAATGATTTGACCAGTGTAACTAGAATGAGACTTGATTGGACGAATCGAGAATTGATCGATATCATGGTCCGAACAAAGGGGTTAAATGGTTAATTCGAAAACTGTTTCAAATTAGTTAAAATTGAAAACCAGGACAAAATCTCCAGTTGAACAGGTTGAGTTGATTTAATAAATTTTTTTATTTTTAAATATTTTTAGACTTTTATGAATATTTATTTATTTAGTTATTTTTGATTTGACGATTGAACTGGTTGAATTAGAAACATATGGTTTGACCTGTTTAACCATCGTCTGGTTACTAAAACAATGAGATTGTTCTACATCATCACCTAAAAATTTATATGATTTTTTTTTAATTTTCAAGTGATGTTGTGGCACAATTTTAGAGTGTCACATCATCAAACATTTATTTTTTCAAGTTTAGGGACCAAAATGGACCTAATTATCAAGTTCAAGTGCCAAAGTAGACAAAAAAAGAGAGTAAAAGTACCAAAGTGAACCTAATTGCCAAGTTCATGGGCCAAAAAATATATTATCCCAAAGATAAAATATGGTAGGTAGATACTAGGTTTAAGGGTTCAAAATGTCTCTGAAGTTAAAAAAATCAATTAAGCTTTTGAACAAAAACTCATCCAATTGAACCCTTAAACGTTGGATTTTCCGTCAATTAGACCTTTTATCGTGAAAGAGTAACAACAATGGTTTTCTTCCATTTTTGGGTAATTTTTATCATGTGTCATGTTAGAATTGTGCTATATATCAAAAAGAGTATTTTCTATTGAAAATTGAAAAATAAAAAATTATAAAAAATCATATAAAATTATGGAAAATTGGTATGTCTTTATTTTTTATTTCGTATAAAATTATAAAAATAATTGTTATTATCAATTATGTTTTAAAATATAAATAACATATTTTTAAATATTATTTATATTATTATTAAATATTTAATTGAATTTGTATCACGAGGTAATGATGCACCAATTCAATTAGGAAAAGATTTATTAAATCATTCTTTCTAAAATAAAAATATTACTATAAGTTTGTTTTTGTATTTTATATTTTATATGAAATCTATAAAATCCAATTTAAACCCAAAATATATTTAGAAAGAAATCGCCATCCATAATTGAACTTAAAAAAAAACAAAAAACCCAAAGCCACTAAA
Organism: Gossypium raimondii; assembly: GCF_025698545.1. NCBI lineage: Eukaryota > Viridiplantae > Streptophyta > Magnoliopsida > Malvales > Malvaceae > Gossypium > Gossypium raimondii. The sequence continues at coordinate 17,489,655 of NC_068572.1, read as the reverse complement.
ATCACAACTTTACTATTTCAATCAAAACCTCATTAAATTTTTTAAAAATTATAGATATATCTTTTGTAAAAAATTCCACTTAGGTAGTATATTACAATCAAGATATATTTCATATTTGTTTTACAGTTTATAGAGATTAATATTTTGAATTCGTAATTACTCATTCCAACAATATCATTTTCAAGGTTTGAATCTAAATTTTTAAAAAGTACAAGTACTTCATAATTACACTCAACATTTATTGAAACTTGTTGACAACTAAAATAGTATAATATATTGTACATATTAATATAAAAGAGTTGTAAATATTATTTATATAAATTGTGGCGAACTGATTGGATTTGAACGGAGTGAATGTTTTACTTGTTTGCTCAAAATATTTTCATAAAAATTATAGGGCATATGTCACCTAGATAAGCAATTTTCTTTCTTGAATTAAGAAAGATTATAGTTGCCGGCATTATCATTGTGAACAACATAACTACTACGTACTTAAACCCACTTTGCTTCATTCATAAACTAAATTGATCTACAATCACCCCTTCTGTAGATGAAGCCAAGCTCAAGTTTTCATGATTGCTCATCAAGGACTTGCACTCTAACTCGCTTTTACAAATAAATCAATATCATTTCAATTTGATTAAATCTCTACGTTTACATTTTCTTATTTTTAAATTGTGATTTTTTAAATACTAATAAAATTAATTTCCATATTCGTGTGATGTAGAAGGTATGTTAATTTAATTAAATGAAATGGTCATGTATAGAAGGAGGTATCTTAATTTAATCAAATGTAAATAAGGGTGTTTTATTTTCCAGAATTTTTTATTTTCTTGTATTATTTCATGGAAAATAATCGATCAATGAAAGTGATTTACAAGTCAACGGAAAATAAGTCTATTTCCTTGTAAATTGACTTATCCCAAGTCTTTGTCCAAAAAAGGTTTCATTCATAAGTAAATTTATTTTATATAAAATAAATTTGAAACAAGCTTAATATTATTATATTAAAATAATTTTAATTTTAATTTTTAAAAATATTGAAAATATTAATATTAAATATTATAATGTTCAATATTATTAAATATACATATTTAATTATTTATACTTGATAATATGATTAATATAATTAATATAATTTATTATTTTAGAATATTACTTTGTATTACAATTTAGTTTTAACAATAAACTTAACAATAATAAATTTAATTTTAAATAATATTATTAATACATTAATGAAAATATTTATATTAATATTTTGATAATAAATATATATTACACATTATATATATGCAATAATAAATACTTTATTGTATAAAATATTATTATTTTAATTATATAAATATGAATATTTGTTTAAATCATGCTTAGCTTCATTTATTTCTTTCAACTCTAATGTGTCACAATCCACTCCCATATATGTAACTAGTTTTTTATATCATGTGATGCACGGGTTTGGTTGTATGTATTAACTAAATATTGTAACATTCCAACAATACTAACTAGTATGGTTCTCTCACTTCACATTGGGTTGATTATTTGTTTGTGACAAATTATGGAGTACAAATTTGAATGTTAAAATTTAATATGATCCTACTTTTAGTTTCAGAAATTTAGACCCTCTACTTTGGATTTAAAACTTAGGTCCAATTGTTACGGAGTTAAAATTCTTCTATTAAATTCACTAATATGATATTTTGGAATTAAAAAAATCTTTTGGTAATCATGTAACAATGAAAATAACATTGAAAAATTTATATGAATTTTTCATAAAAACACTCATTCGAACTTGTCATGATAAAATAAGTTCTTTTGTTGGAATATTGTTCCTAAGAAAAATTGACATAAGCATTTTGATTGAAATGATTATTAAATATTTAGACTAACTAATGGCATTATAAAAGTAGAAATATCAAACTATGTAAAAAATAAAGTACATAGATTAAATATCAAGTTTTAACATAATATAAGGCTAAAACTGAAGTTTGATCATTGTTTTATAGTGTAAAAAAAAAAACACCAAGGCAAGCCTAAAAGAAATAGAAAGCTACTTATCCATCTCTAAGACTCTTAGTGCATTCAGATTATATATAATAAAGTAATATGTTAACAAAAAATAATGATATTAACTATTTGGATGAATTAATAGCATTATAAAAATACAAGGACCAAATTACATTAGAAATTAAATTGTAACAATTAAATCTAAAATTTAGGCATAATAGAGGACCAAATTGAAATTTAAACACTTCTCTAAAACTAAAAAGTAAAGGAGTAAGACTGACGCAAACCTTAAAGATATAGGAAACCACGTGTCAATCTCTAAGACTCATAGGTTATTCAAATTATAATAACTATGTAATATTTTAATCGAAAAGTTAACGATATTAGCTATTTAAATTTATTAATAACACTATAAAAATATAGAGATCAATTTATATTAAAAATTAAAGCATATAAATTAAATCTCAAACTTAAATATATTAGAAGGACCAAAATTGAAATTTAACCATATTGATAAAATGCAAAAATAAAAATAAAAAAGAAGAAGAAGAAGAAAGAAGGGAGTGCGACGTGTAAGTAACCTTCCTTTTATATATACTTACAAGTATGGTTTCCCGACGATTCATATTGGGAATTTTTGGACTATATTATAAAGTAAAAATTTTAAAATTAAAATAGGCTCAATTTATTCTATTTCTTATATATTTAAAATTTAATCATCATATTTTTATTTTTAAGAATTTAGTCTTTCTAGTTTTTAAATTTAAAAATTTAGGCGTAGTAGCTAACGTTAAAATTGTTCTACTAAATTTATTGGTTTGACGTTTTGAAATTTAATAAAAAATACTCGATTGGTATTCATATGATAAAAAATGACATTTGTCATAGGCCTAAATTTAACAAAGAATTTTAATGATATTAACAATTATTAAAATTCACATAAGCATTTAATTAGATTAAAGTATTTAGACTAACTATTAACATTGTAAAAGTTAAGGTATCAAATTATGTCAAAAGTTAAAGTATAGAGATTAAATATCAAATTTGACCGTAATATAGGAACAAAACTAAAATTAACAATTGTTATATAATCTATAAAAACAAAGGGATAAGAATTGATTTTAACCATTATGCTATAATGTAAAAGAAAAGAAGAGACAGTTGGAGATGTGTCATGTCAAGAAGGCCTTAAATTATAAAAGTTGAGGTACCAAATTATAAAAAGAAGTTAAAATATAGAGATTAAATTTGAAGCGTAGTATAGGGATTAAAACTAAAATTTGACCATTGTTATATAATTTGACTTATCATTCCAAGATTATTTTTTTATTAGAAAGGAGTTTTTAAGAACAATTTATGTTTGCATTTTAACCAAAATATTGAAGGATAATAACTATTTGGACTAACTAATGTCCTTTGTAAGAAGTAGAGGTCCAAATTATTATGTCAAATTAAAATATAAAGATTAAATCATAAATCGATTATAGTAGAGGATCAAAAGTAAAAATTTACCATTTATCTTTCAATGGCAATAAAAAAAAAAGGAGAAAAAGGATGTGGAAACACTCGTGGCATGCAAAGGCCTTCCTTTTATATATAATTTATAGATATTGAAGAAGTAATAACAAACTTATTTAAATATTTAATTTTTAGAATTATGATATTTTGTATTATGATTGTTGTATCCCTCTATCACTTGGATAAGTGCTAGTTCCAAAGGTTGCATTAACCTTCCTATTGGCTTTGCCTAAAACGATACTTTGTCCAGTCACCTACTTTGGTCAAAAGAGCATCCTCCTCCTATGCTCTTGACCACCACCTGCTCTCTGCACCCTTTGGTAAGGCCATTCGCTCGTTTCAGGAAGGGCCAAACATTCGCTTCTATGTGTGAACACACCCTTAAGGTCATGAAAGGCCTACATGAGCATAACAACATCGTATTGATGGAATGAAGAATGGAATGGGCTCCATTATGCATGTCTTTCACGCATTGGATGATGATAACTTTCTTCATCAAAATCTACCACGTCATGCTAATGGACAAGGGGACCTCTATTACATCCCAAAAGTCGAGTTAGTAGAATCGAGTTTGTGAATTGAGAGTGGTCACGCCCCAATTTTTAATGTTATCTTATGTGTGTTTGTTAGCAAGATTAAGTTACCGACTAGATGGTTAAAAGATGATTAAGAGTTAGTGAAATTATCCTTGAGACCCAAGTTCAATTCCCTTCTCTTGAATAATTTTTATTTTCAGTATCCTTGCCCAAAACCCTAGCTCTGTCGTCCCTACCTAGAAACCCTATGTATATATTGTATTTTTCCTTTCAGTTTAGCCTCATTTTCTCATTTGTTCACTTTCTCTGTCATCCCCCTCTTCTTTTCTTCTTCTATTGTGCCGTCCCTAAGCCTAATTTCTTCCTATATTTTTCTTTCTTTTTCCATCGTTGCCGCCGTCCAAGTGAATAGCCACCATTGTCGTCCACCCTGGCTACTATTTTTCACGTCATTGCAGCCCTTGAAGCCTCTCAATTGCACCTTTTTTCTTCTTTATTTGTTATTGGTACTACACTTTTTTCGTCAAAGATCTAATCGAGTAGTGTAAGTGTAGTTATTTTTAATCAGATCTATGTTGTTTTTCTCCTCTTCTATTTTCTGTAGTGGCTGAATAATGCTAGAGTAATAGCCGAATTGCACATGCTGAATTTTGATGTGTAATTTTTTGGAAAGACCTAATTTGAACACCTCAGATCAGTAGTAGCATCAAAGGATAATATGTATCTCCTATTTAATCATTGGAAGAATCTAATTGACTGTGGTCTAGATTGGAGCCATAATAGTTGCAGATTTGTGTTAGTGCATCATATTTGCCTAAATTAGGTGTGGGTCCTTAACACATTTTGTAGAAATTATTAATAGTATGAATATGTGATAATATGATGATTGGCCGAATAGGCATTTGTTATGGTGAATGGCTGAATGGAAAAGTGCCATTTGAGAGTGGGTGTAACACCCCAAATCTGGCCTAGTCGTTATAGCCGAATTTGGAAAGCTACATTAGCCACCAAAATGGTCCAGAAAAACTTTCTTGGTTTTCAAACATACTTTTTTTAAAACTATTTGTGTAATTTGTTCAACATTAGTGAAATCAAATATTTAACTTAAGCTCGCAAAAATATGAGAATTATAGAAATCAATGATTTCAATATGTTGTAAAAGTTTGATCTCTATTCAAAACTTTCATAATTTCAATCATATTTCAAAATCATTCGTTTATTTATTCAAAACTAAAGAACTTGGCTATTCGTCATTATTCACGAAAAATATGTCAACTTTAGAAATCAAATATCTTTAGAAATCTCATTTGTAAATATTTGTAATTTTGAAAACTTAGTCTAGTTTTATGAAAACTCGTTCTCGAATTGCAAAGAAGAATGTAATAGTGACATATTTTTAAAAATTCGCAATGTAAAAATTTTGCTAAAACCATATTTTTTCAAAATCAATATTTCATGTAACCGATAAAATATCAATAGAATGTTTAAAACCTCAAAAACCAACTCGTATTTTTCTCCAAAACTCAATTTCATTGTCAAAGTGAAAAAAGCAATTTTTCAAGTTTTAATAAAACCAAGTTTCATACATATTCTTATCAAATACTAATTTATGTTGTTTTTAAAACTTAATGTCATACAATCAATTCATGCAAATCAGAATGAAAATCCCCAAAGTAATGTCTCATGCCATAGTCCATCTCAAACTTATTACAGTCCTAAAATAACAAAATATCAAAATAAACTTTCATTACTTTAATTTAAAAAGAATTTCGAGAAACTCCTCCAAATGTCGTCATTGAATCCTAACCTCAGGGTTACCTATAAAATCAGAAAACTAAATGGGAGTGAGCTATAAAGCTCGGTGTGAGAACTTAAGTAACAAGCAAGAATTCATTATACAAATCAAATAACACTAAGTACATAATCATCAAACAAAATAATCAATTTTCTTTATGCACATGATCATCGCAATGCAATTTTTGTAAAACAGTTATGCAAATTTCTTTTAAAACATCCTACCCATCACCGCTACACTCCAAAATTGAGTTTCCTGGAACTCGTCCATATAAACACTCCAAAATTGAGTTCTCATAACTCGTCCATCCAAACACTCCAATTTGGGGACAAGCCACTAGTAATGCAAACAAGCTGCCATGTAGGTTGTGGACGAAGCCACCAATTCTTCCTCCTTACATTGTTCCACCCCATGCATGTGATATGACCACAATGAACATATATATTTTTCATTTCAAGATATCATTTGTCACATTGGGCATGTTGAAACATGCAAATCAAATTTCTTAACATATAATATCATGAAGGGCATGTTTAACATGTGCTTCACGTATTGTTTCAAGATATCGAAATATCACAATTTATTTGTCATGTAAAATCAATTATACCATAATATCACATAACATGAGAATGAGAATAATAAACTTTTCAAAATAGTGATAATCATAACCTCACAACATATTTTTCATAAGCTAGTTGGTTTGGGTCACTTACTTGTATAATCCGTTTTGACAGATTTAGTCTCTCGCATTAAAATACTTAAAGTATTCGTATAAAACAAAAATAAAATAATAAATTTTATTTAGTAACTATTAACGATATTTATTTAACTTGTATTGGTTTAGACCTACCCCTGAATTTCAGATCTTTTAACACCAAAACTACTCATTGCTCTCATCGATGTAGATTAAGTCAAATCTTGTGTGATCTAAACAAATACTAATGGCACATTACCAAAGGTACATTGTTAGAATCGGTTATACACAAAATAACCTTTTATGAAACTGAATCAGAAACTTACCCTTTTCAAAAAGACATTCCAAAATTTCTCTTATCTTAGAGGAATTCTAATTGATTTGGATTAGATTCTTCAAGAACGTAATATTCAAGGGTGTTAGTCTACATTTTTTATTCATGAAAGGAGAAGAAATATTTGAGAGTTGAAGAATAACCATTACCTTCAGTATATTGGGCTAGATCAGAACGATTAGTGATTTATCGAAATTTTTTGTTAGACAGAGGAGTGAAGGCTAAATAAAAGAAAACAAAATATAGAAAAAGTGAGTATGTAGATAATTAAATATCTTACAAAAGAGAGTAAAAGAAATACTAAATTCAATTTTGACCCATATAGATGAAGAGGGGATGAAAAATGGAGGAAAAAGATGGGCGATGGTGGTGGTGATGCGGCGACACGACGGCGACAGCAGTGGTAGAGGTTCGATGTTGGTGGTGCGGTGATGGCAAGGAGGGAGTGGGAGAGGAGAATGATTGAGAAGTGGTGGTGATGAAGTTATGATACAATGGTTTATGATGGTGACGTGGTGGCCAAAGTCAAAAGATTATGGTGGCTTAAGGTGGTGTAAGAGGAGGAGAGAAAAAAAAAGAGAAAATGGTGGATGAGAAGAGAACAAAAATTATCTTTTGTCTAGGTGCATGGGATGGAAAAGGTTAAATGGTGATGGAAAAATAGAAAGGAGTGAGACATGGAAAAGAAAAGGAAAGGATAGGGAACAAGGGGAGTGAATAAGGGACCAAAGATGGTAGGTTGACTTGTTGAAAAGTGAAACAATTCCTTGCCTATAAAACAATGTTGTGGACAGTTTGGGGGGGTTTGACCATGGTTTTTATGAAAAAAAGTTAAACAAAAATGATGAGAGAATGGGGAATTAAACATAGGACCTAGGGGAATTAAATCAAGCTCTTGACCATTAGGCCAACTCACTAGCTTGTTATAATTCCTACAACATTTATTTTAAAAACAAGATAATACCTTTTGCTAAGGTTTGAAGCAAAAAATTACACCACATAGAAAAATAATGTGAGGGAAGGGATTTGAGCATAGATCATCAGGGAAATCTCCACCACTACTTAATCACTAGACTTGATACTTATTTATTATCAAATGAGCAAAATATCATCTAAAAAAATATTCGGGTGTGACCACTCTTGTTTCATTAACCTAATTTCCACTAACCCAGTTTTCGGGATGTGACAATGGGTCTAAATTGTTAAGGTGATTAAAGGTCATAGCCGATTGCAAACTAAGGACTAATTCGTAATGGCCGAAAGTCCTAAGGCCTTAAGGGGTAATTATTCCATAGTGTGGGTACTGCAAACGTTAGCCAATTGTATGACTATTGTAAATTGGTGCTTTGTACTATTTTTACTTGACTTGCAGCATGACAACTATACTTGTGAAATTGATTGTATGTTTTGCATGCTATTGATTGTAAATTGAATATTTCCTACATGTAAGCATGCCACCGTTATTTTTTATTGAATGTATGCAAAGCATACCACTGATATTGTTTTACTGAATGCATGTTTAGCATGCCACTGTATTGACATTGTTATTGACAGAGCATAATGTGCTACACTGTTACATGTCATATTGCATTGCATGGGTTTTGGGATTTGATAGGTGACGGAGGAGATCCGTGGAGTACCGGCGTTTTATCCGTATTATTGTTTAATAGTATATCTATGCCCCAGAGTATTGTTGAAGTATCGACGACTTCTTGCAACTTACTGGTAGCTTGTCTGCAAACTATTTGCAGTTTAACTGCATACTATTACTGGTGGTTTATCCACATCGAGTTTTGGCTATTACTATTTTTGGTGTTCGAATGACGGGTTCTAGGGAACCCGTGGTGTGTAGCTGATGGATGGGTAGGACCTTTGCTGTGTTGCATTTGAACATGCCCATGTATACACATTGTTTATTTGATTGTAAGGATCTATTATGGACATTGGTATTGATGGCTATATGCCCTACAGTGATTATTTCAATGTTTGTATTACTACTGTTATTTCAATGTTTGTATTACTACTGTTTGTTCTGTTAAGACTCACGTTAAGCTTTTCAAGCTCACCTCTTTAGTTTACTTCTTACAAATAACCATCAAGTTTAGGATCGAACTTGAAAAATCAGAGGTTTCGTCTCGAATTTTTATTTAACAGAGTATTTTTAAATTTTACAATATTTTATTATGTTTTTTTTAGACTGTGGCATGAGTTTGTTTTTTATTGGGATTTTGCATGCATATAATTTTGTTAAAAATCAAACAATTCTAATAATTAGCTTAATGTAGCATAAAACATGATTTTTCTTATAGAAACTAAAGGTTTCACTTTTTCTACTGCCTAATGATGAAAGAAGAGTTTTAAAAAAGGAAAATTGACAAAATTGATTAAGTTTTTTTTTCAAACGACACGACTTATTTTAGACTAGACTCTAAATTTAATCGACTTAAGACTCAGATGTTTTGACAACTATCTTAAGTTCTTAAAATCAATCAAATCAACATGTATGATATCGAACAGTTTTACTAGGCCATTCTGGTGGCCAAGGTAGCCTTCAAAATTAGACCGACTTCTTGGCCGGGTTAAGAGGTTACATTTGGTGGTATCAGACTATGGTTTTTGTTTAAGTTTGTTGCATATTTTAAAAGGGGTATTTTGGGAATCATGCCATAAATAAAGAAATTTTAAAAAAATTATTTTTCAAAAATAAATCTGAGACTTCGATGTCGATCCTACATAGTATTGGTACTTCTGAAAATTATGGACAAATTGTAGACTAAAACTGTAGTTACACATTAGATTGAAAACACTCAGGAAATAACTAAGAACTTTACTTTTGAACTATAACACTCTCACCTGACTCAATCATTGAATCTTGGTGCGAGCGTCACAATTGAACCGGCTATTGCTCATATTAAGACATTACTATGTCTAAACAATTTGTATTTTATATTTATAAAACTTACAACTGAGTAGAAATCTCTTCACAAGGTTTACTGTCTGAACAATGGACTTTAAGAAATCTAAATAATTACAACATAAACACCCTTTTGACAAAGTTCCTGAGGGTGACCCCTATCCAATATGCATGACATTTCTCTTTGGTGCCACTTGACTCATCATGATCTGGCTCGGTCCCTCCTCGATTTCCTTATTCCAAAACTCATTTATTGACAAGTCATACTATTTGTAAGTTCAAGTGAATTTAGTGAGTTTCTTTATTCACAAACCTACCCCACCTTGTCAGGGTTCAAATAAATAGATGATAATAATAAATACAACAACTCCATGTTGCTTGGATCATATCTCTTAAACCCTCATAATGGACTGGATCCTAGTCCTGCTCCTATCAACTGGCGGTTAAGTCATTGAGCGATTTCCTTCTAGCCATTCTACCAACCTAAAATTAGCCTTGACAATTTATTTGACTGTTTCACCATTTCTACGATCTTTACCCTTTCTTTTACATTAATTTTCTCCCACTTATCCCCAATCTGGGTATCTTCTTCCCACCATTATTCCCTCTTATTGTGGCCTTCCGACCTATCTCCTAAGGTTTCTTGGTGAGTATTCTCAATCCTTTTTGTCCTTGACAGACCCTTTCCTTATCTTAATTCTTTATGATTTGCTCATCTTCCATCTTTTGGTACGACCAACAACGTCCCATGCCGTTTAGTTAAATAGTGGGTGGATTACTCTTTGGTAATCTGCTCCAATCATATGACCTTATCCTTAAGCATAACACTCATTTCTATTACCGGCCACTATGGCCTTCAGTACTTAGCCAAATGCTTTTGTATGGCTATCTGAACTAATTAATTTCCCCACAACACTCCATTTAGTGGATACTCCTTAAATGGTTTCCCTTTATAATGTAATAGTCTTGACAGATTTATCTGTCCCCTTATGTACTCTTCTATGTCAATGGGTTCTATCTAACTCCTCATTTCCTTATGAACTATCATGTGTTCTCATGACAACCCCTATCATATAGGGTTTTTCAGAGCATCCTTTGGTGGCACTTATTGGCAGATCCTTATCTATGATCCTCGGTTATCCAACCTTCATTTGCATCAACTTCCGTGACTATCTCTGTTGGGTTACTTCTCATATGCTTTAGTGGCTTTTACAACTGCTAATCTAGCAGTTCTTTCCTTATCTATATTTCCCTTATTATTGTGGGATTCCTTCGACCCGGTGGTTATCTAATGCATGCCCATACTTCCATTTTCCTTAATGCGGGTTGACTCATGGTTTCTGTCCTGATTGTCTACCCATATTTATTCTTCTGGTAGACCATCCTATGCCACCAAAGCCAAGCCATGGTCTTACGCAATATAATCTCACGTTTATCGTCCTAGCAGACTCCCTTGGTTGCCATAGCCGAACTATGGTCTTACCTCCACAATCCTTGTGTTTATTTTCTCAATAGACTATTTTGTGTTTACTATCCCTATGAATTACCCCATGTTTAACATCCCATCTGACTATCATTTTTTAAAGTCTCGTCAGATATCCCATGTTTAAAGTCTCGTCAAACTATCCCGTGTTTAAGATTCCGTTAGACTATCTTTGATGCCATAGTGTTTTTCAACTATGGTCTTACTCTTTCTAACGTCAAATCATGTTTTGATGTAATAGCGTCTTTCAATTATGGTCTTATAGAATATCACTCATGTTTATCGTCCCGAATGACTACCTAGTTTGTCATAGTCCAACTATGGTTTTACACCTTATAATCCTCGTGTTTACTATCTCGATGGACAACCAGAATGTCCTAGTCTAACTATGGTTTTAGTTCTATATACCATGATGCCATGCCATTTTTCAGCCAGGGTCTTACACATTTATATCATGACGCCATAATATCTTTCAGCTATGGTCTTACTCATTTAAGGTGTATAGCCTCCGATCAGTTCCTTGGCCTCACCATGATATTTCCTATTCACTCATCCCATTTCATCCCATCCATTCCTCCATTTCACCATCCTATGCCTTAGTGCTCTAACACTGTAGTCTCCCTTTTGCAAGGCCCAGAGGTTTTCTTATCACGATTTGCAATCAACAATACCATATGGTGGTATCTAACACTATCCATCCCTTTTTCCCTTTCTGAATTTTATCTAACCCATCGTTAAATCCCTTTTTCATGCATTCTATACTAAAATGGAGGATACCAAATAGCTCATACTTCAACAGTTTAGGGTTGAGTGCAGAAACTCACCTGATGCTTCCTCGCCTTGTTTGCTTAGCTTTTCCAGTTGCTAGAGCTTCCATTCTCTTGATAGCTAAGCATGACAACCATTTCATAGGTTAAACTTAGTAATCCCAATTTAAACGTAGTTTTTCAGTAATATGCAAAATCCTTAAAAATGGTTTTCTGGAAACTCTTAACTTTGTTTTCTAAGTCTTATATACACCGAAGGACTTAGAACCTTACCACCTTACTAAGTTCTCCACTTATCCGAATTAAACCTCCCGATTATCGCTCTATAATAGCTCGCCCAACAGAGTCTCCGTATTTGGTTACTATTTGGTGACTAAATGGTAAATTAAGGATAGATTTGAGTAAGTAATGTATTTTTCCTAGCTAAGTAGAGTATTCTAAGTGATTCACCATTTGATGAACTTCTAGTTTTAGTGAGCTCTAGGGTTGCCAAACTTTTCTGTTAGGTATTTGCCCACCCCAGATGCTTTGGGCAATATTGTTAAGTTTGCAGTCATTTAGATTTTTTTTATTTTAATACCTGATGATTTGGTTAGTTATGTTAAGATTTAGTTAAAACTGAACTAGACTACTATAGATGATAAGACTAAAGCTTGTTAAGTACACTTAATCACAAGAATCAAGAGTGTTAGTGGAATTATCTAATTTTTCCACTAATCCTTGTCTCTGTTGCTTAAGTATTTAAGGATAGTGATGGTCTTTCTGAATCACCTTTACATCTTCTTCTTCTCTCTTGAATTTATTTGAAAATCCCTAAAAAACCTATATGTAGAACTTCATCGAAAAGAAAGTTCATAGTGTTTACCTATCGCCTATGTTAGTACAAGCTTATTGGTAATTACTGATAAACCCTTAGGTTATTATTGAAGTCATTTATGTGTTTATCGTACTGCATGTATAGACGTTGGAATTATTTTTGAGGAATGAAATTTCCTAATTATGGATTGTGTGTTACCAATTCTTGCATGCATGATAAGTTTCGATAGATTAATGATCTAATATGTATAATCATCTTTGTTTAAGCTCAAGAAGCTAACGAAGGTCCCAATGATAAAGGCAAATGACCTGTTATATAGATTTGTACTAGAATTTTCGGTGAGTTCCTTATTACTTCCATGTGTTGTTAATTATATTTAAGTAATCTCCCCCAGTAAAGTATGAATGGTGTATGTGTGAGTAATGGTCGTCTAGTGTAATTAGTCTAAGTTTAGTTTTCCTATGTTATGAAGTAACACCATCTTTCATGTGTAAGCTAGTACCAACAGTTTGTGATATACGAGATATGATTTGTGGTGATGGAGAAAGGGAGATATGTCTATGAAGCCTCCGGTAGGGTAGTTATATTGCAAACCGAACTAGTAGATCATGAAAAAACATGCTATTCTTAATGAAATAGATATGAAGAATTAAGGGAGAGTATGTATGTAAACAAGACTGCATGATATGCTTCGACTCTGAATTTTGGGTATGTGGCAGGCATGAAGATGGTTTGTCAAAGTCGCGTTAAGTTGGTGTACAGTATCCGCCTATGTGTTTGTAAATTGGTGTATTATGTCTGTCTATTTTTAGTGAATGAATTGGTGTGTATGATTTCTCTTTACTTTTGGGAACTCACTAAGTTCGTGTAAACTTATTTTATTATCCTTTCCTTCTTAGGCTTGCTGACTAAATGAAAACTTCCTGTTGAAGGGACTATGCCACAGAACTATTGCTATTGTGAGTAATTTGTCTGTTCCGTATCATGTATGACTTCTTGGGGGTGGCATGTAAATGTATTTTTGAAAATGATTTGTATAACAGACCATTATTTTGACGAGACACTATTTTTTATGAGAACCTTATCAAACTTCAATACTTTAATTTGAATTATATCCTGTTCAATGATTATTTGAACTTATAAGCCAAATGATTTGAACATTATATTGTAATTCCAGTGATGTACATTTAAAACTTTGCAAAATAATAGCTATCGTAGGTTTTATGCTTATAACTTCGCAAAAATTTTATAAAGCTTCCACTGTTTAATTTGCTTAAACTTGTCTGATTTAAGTTGTGACGTATCCTTCTCGGATCCAATTACTGGGTTGGGTTTGGCGTGTTAAAAGTTTGGTAGACCCAAGGTTGAGTCTATTCTCAGAAAATCGAAGATTGTGTCATGCCTCATCATGCATGATACACCTCTAGCTTAGTCCTTGTAATTTGAACTAATATGAGTTATCTTGTAGTGTTGATAAAAATGTTTGAAGGATCTAAAGAAGCCACAAGTAAGGAAATTGAAAGTCATGTACCTCCAGTTCAGGAGCAAACTCCCATAGCCAATCTAGGTGTTGCTGCTGGGAATGCGCTCTGAAATGTTTTCTTCACGATGATGATCCAAATGTTTGATCAATTTATGGGGACTAACCAAGCACCCCAACCTCAACAGTCTCAGCAACCACAACTAAAAGTCGTACAGCCAGTACCACCTACACCTCCAATACCAGTTGTAATTCCAACTAAGAGAGATATTGTGAAGGAGATTCAAAAGAGAGGTTTTAAGGAATTTTTAGGGGACAAGAGTGAAGATCCCATTCTGGCTGAGTAGTGGTTATCACAAGTTTGTAAAGTGATTAAATAACAGAATTGCATGCTAGAAGATAGTCTTTTGTATGCAATCTCTTTGCTGGTAGGAGAAGCCTATCAATAGTGGTAGACAATGACCAATGTAACCCCTAAGGAGATAATTAAATAGGATTTCTTTTTAGAAAAAAATTAAAGAAAGATACATGAATCAAATGTATGTAGAGTTGATGAAAAGGGAATTTATGTATATTAAGCAGGGAATAATGTCTGTAATGGAGTATGAACACGAGTTTGTTAAACTTAGTTGTTATGCCAAGGACATAATCCAGATAGAAAAAGAGATGTGTAACAAGTTTGAATAAGGATTGGGAGATGAGATTCATGCTCTGGTAGCAGGATCAGAATGTAAAAGGTTAGCAACCATGATAGCCAAGGCTCACAAATTGGAAACAATTATTCAAGATAAAAGTAGAAATTTTGAAAGAGAAAGAATGGAGCGTGGAATGTCTAGTCCTCCACTTTCAACAAATTTCAAGAAGTTGAGAGATCAGACTTTTTCAACATCAAGAAAAGAGTCACGACCTATGAGTTTTAGGTGATAGAAATAGTAGATAGACTATTTCAATGGCAAATTCTGGTGGATCTAGAATAATGAGAAATTCTAACTATGAACATTATGGAAGGAGTCATGGAGGAGAATGTTGGAGCCGTTTTGGAGCATTCTTTGAATGTGGATCATTTTATCATCTAGGTAAGGATTGTCCCTCCAAGGAAGAGTTAAGTACAAAATAATTTGTTCGTAGGCCCTAGAAGTTTCAGCATAAGGCTAAGTCTGGCGTACCAACAAAATCTGGCTTAGTTCAGCGGACTCCAAGGAAAAGCTACACTAAGCCCAACTTTGAAGTATTAGCTAGAGCATATATAATGAAGGCAAAAATAGATGTTGATTTGCTAGAACTCATAGCGGGTAACTTTTCATTCCTTGGAAACAATATTTATGCATTGATAGATCTAAGATCAACACATTATTATATTTGTACTAAAGTTGTCGAAGGTCTGAGTCTTGAGGTTGTGTATTTTGAAACGAACATGTTAGTGACTAATCCTCCAGGTCAAAGTAAAATGGTGAATAAATTAATTAAAGATTGCACATTAGCTTTTAGCGAGTATACTTTCCTGGCAGGCTTGTTGCTATTGAATTTGATGCTATTTTGGGATTAGACTGGTTAACTAGGCATAATGCTATAGTGGGTTGTCGTGCTAAAGGTGTGCATTTGTTTACTACAGAGGGTAAGGAAATATTAATGCCCGACGCACAGATTGGTTTGGCGAATAGGATAATTTCTATTGTACTCGCCAGAAAATTGTTAGTTAAAGGCATAGACGCTTACTTAGCATACATTAGGGATTCATCTGAATCGAGTAAGGACATTAATCAAGCTCCAGTTGTAATGATTTTTTAGATGTGTTTCTAGGAGAGCTTCTAGGGATGCCACCTGATAGAGAAGTAATTTTCAATTGAATTGGAACCTGGTACAATCCCTATCTCCTATACTCCTTATAGAATGACACTATTAGAATTGAAAGCTTTGAAAGCACAGTTGCAAGATCTATTTGACAGGGGATTTATACGACCGAGTATGTCACCATAAGCTGCGTCAATTTTGTTTATGAAGAAGAAAGATGGGACACTTTGCCTATGTATAGATTATCGCCAGTTGAATAAGGTAAATGTGCAGAATAAGTATCCATTATCTAGAATTGAAGATTTGTTTGATCAATTGAGTGTGGCTACAATTTTCTCTAACATTAATCTATGATTTGGTTATTATCAAGTGAAGATCATAGGTTATGATGTTCCTAAGATTACATTTCGTTCACAGTATGGTCATTATGATTTTTTAGTGGTGCCTTTTGGCTTAACAAATGCGCCTGCCGTATTCATGGACTTGAAGAGTTGAGTATTTCAACCCTATTTGGATTAGTTTATGGTGGTTTTTGTTGATGATATTATGGTTTATTCTAAGAATGAAGTTGATAATAAGGATCATTTAAATATTTTGCTGAGAACATTACACAAGTATAAGTTATATGCCAAATTCAGCATGTGTGAATTTTGGCTGAGAGAAGTTCATTTTTTGGGCCATTAGATTTCTGCTGAATGTATTAAGTAGATCTGGATAAGGTAAAAGCAATGCTTCAATGGAATCTACCCAAGAATGCCAATGAAGTTTGCAGTTTCTTAGGACTAACAAGTTACAATATAATGTTTGTGAAACGTTACGCAATGTTGGCAACTTCCCTCACTCGTTTATTGAAAAAGAAATAAAATTTTTAATGGACTGATGATTGTGAGAAAACTTTTGAAAAGTTAAAAACAATTTTAATTGAAGCTCATGTCTTAGCCTAACCAAAATCTTGTGTGGACT
This sequence comes from Gossypium raimondii, assembly GCF_025698545.1. Lineage (NCBI taxonomy): Eukaryota > Viridiplantae > Streptophyta > Magnoliopsida > Malvales > Malvaceae > Gossypium > Gossypium raimondii. Next base: position 17,472,559 of record NC_068572.1, on the reverse strand, counting down.
ATACTGTTTATAATGATGCATCATTTAATGAGCTTGGATGTGTACTTATGTACAGAGGTAAAGATGTGGCATATGCATCACGCCAACTCAAGCCACATGAGAGGAACTATCCAACTCATGATTTGGAGCTGGCAATCGTGGTTTTGGTGTTGAATATTTGGAGACACTATCTATATGGAGAAAAGTGTCGTATATTCTCAGATCATAAGAGTTTGAAGTATTTTATAACGCAAAAAGATTTGAATCTACGTCAAATATGCTAGCTGGAACTTTTGAAAGATTATGATTTGGCCATAGAGTATAACCTTGGAAAAGCTAATGTTGTGGCTTTAAGGAGAAAAACAATGGTAGCATTAACATCCCTACAAGCAAGAGTAAGTAGTCCGAGATTGTAATGACTCGATTTCTAGTGGTGTCATAAAATATAATTTTGGGACCCCATTTCCATAAGTGGAGCCCCTAAAAATTTAATAAAAATATTTGCAGAGTTATTATATAGGTGAATTAAAATTTGGATATGTAATTTAACCGAAATTGTGTTTAATTAATGTTTAGAGACTAAATTGTAAAGTCCAATCATTATAGACTTTTAATTAAAATTTGGATTGAGGACTTAAAGTAATTAACCAAAGGTCCAAAATAGCAGTTAGACCCTATTTAATTGATATTAGTGGATGCTATAATATTATCATGCTTAATGGATAAAAATTTTATTAATTTAAGCAAAACATAATTAATAAATTAAAATATAAATTAATCTATGTATATATATGATTTTTTGGTGGAAGGGAAGAGATTATCATCTCCTTCAACCAAATTTGGAGAAGTAGAAAGCTCTTTACGCCATAGCCAAGTGTTTCAAACTTTTGGTCTTCAATTGGTTAGTTCAGTTTAGTCATTTTTTTTTTAATTTTAATGATTTTGAGGTCATGGGAGCTTGATTTAGCTAGCCTTTATACCAATTTCTAAAATTGTTATAGTTTTAAAAGATGCAATTATTGAAAATTGAAAGTTTTAGGTGTTAAATTGATAGATTTTAAGCCTAGATGTGAAAAAGGACTAAATTGTAAAGCTAATTTATAGTTTTTATATATGTTACTAAAGTGAATAAAATTTAAAATTGACTGTAGAAAAAAGAAATAGGAGGTCCCTAATGGGTAATAGTGAAATCAAATTTCATTTTGGAGTTTTAAATCGAATGTTAGGTTAGTCTGGTTTTAGGGGCTAAATTGAATAAATTGCAAAATATGTATTACTTTGTAATTGACTATGATTTGAGCTGGAAATTAATATAATGTATTTTTGGATTAGAATTCATAGCTAAAGACAATGCGGGAACATCAAGAGAGGAAGGAAAGATGAGATCCGATGACGAGTGTTTGGTTTGTATTTCTATAATTCAAATTACTTGAATTGTTGCATATTTCATTATTTTGCATGGTGTGATAATGAGGTAAGTTAAATATGATTGATTGAATCATGTTGGTATGAATTTGACTGATTATCAAGATAAAAGACTAAATTGAATAAAATTGGAAGTAGTATATCTTGATGAAATTGTGGTTGTGAATTGAGATGACTCATTTTATGCTATGTATATAGTGATGAATTGGAGATACGAAATGCAAAATTGAGCTATATATTGAATTAAATCATTTTTTATCCTATTAATTGTTCAGGCAGAGTCAGATATAGTTGGCATGACATAAGATAGATTGAGTGCGGTTTGCTTCGACTATAGGTCAATGAATGTTGGGCACAATATTTACTTCAATTATACCGATGAGTACTATGCGTAAATTTATATACTTCGGATTTTTCGATGAGGCGTTGAGTGCCAAATTGGTCTATTGGTTGGAAACGTCCATCCATTGGAATCTGAGTCAGGTTAATAGGGGAATAATAATATGCATATTTATTGTGAATTGGTTGAATGATGATTGGAATTGTTTATATGCTACTAAGTTGATTTACATGCATTCAAATTAGTCCCCGATTTACATGTGGGCATTCTACACTTTCTTCTACACAGAGCTTCAAATGGTAACATACCTAAACTGGCATGATGACTGTTATTATACACAAATTCCACCAAAGGAATATATCTTTCCTAGTTTAGCCCAAATTCAATCACACAACTTCCTAACATATCTTCTAGGACTTGAAAGACTCTTTCGGACTGTCCATCTGTTTGAGGATGAAAGGTAGTATTGGATTGCAAATTCATTCCCAACGATCCTTGTAGTTGTTTCCAGAATCTTGATGTAAATCTTGGATCTCTGTATGAGACTATGGAAGATGGAATTCCATGAAGACGTACTGTCTCAAAGACATAGAGCTTAGCTAATCTTTCCAATGAATAAGTAGTGTGTATTGGCAGAAAATGAGCTAATTTAGTGAGCCGGTCCACTATCACCCAAACTGAATTCTTCTTTAATGGAATGAGAGGAAGTCCTGATATAAAATCCACAGTGATTTTATCTCATTTCTACTCTGGTATCTCCAAAGGATACAACTTACCCAAAGGAACTTGGTTCTCTGCTTTAACTCATTGACAAGTTAAACAAGTTAAAACATATTATGTGATTTCTCTTTTCATTCTAGGCCACTAGTATAAACTTTTCAAATCTCAATACATCTTGACACCTCCTAGATAGAGTGAGAAGGGTCCTTGATGAGCCTCCCTTAGCAATTCTTGTCTTAAACCACTCTCAGTTGGCACATACATTCTTTCCATAAACAATGAATCACCTTCTTTACCCAAGCTGAGGTTTGCTGCATTACCAAAAATCATATGCTACTTATACAAATCACATTGCACATCCTTCATTTGTTAAATCTAGGAGAGAAAGGTTGGCCTAACAGTTAACTCTACCAATAATGATCCATCATCAACCATACTTACTCTTGCTCCTAGGGATGTTAACGCTACCACCATTTTTCTGCTCAAAGCATTAGCCACAACATTAACTTTTCCAGGGTGATACTTTATGGCCAGATCATAATCTTTCAAAAGTTCCATCCAGTGTATTTGACATAAATTCAAATCTTTTTGTTTCATCAAATACTTCAAACTTTTATGATCTAAGAATATCAGACACCTTTCTCCATACAGATAGTGTCTCTAAATCTTTAATGCCAAAACCATGATTGCGAGCTCCAAATCATCAGTTAGATAGTTCCTCTCATATGGCTTAATTTGGCACAATGCATACGTCACACCAGATTTTAGTTGAGCTAAGGCAGGAGAATCAGTTAAAATCATTTTCAAGTTTTAAAAACTTAATTGCCAATCATCAATCTATTCAAACTTTTCTTTCTTTTCAAAAAATGAGTGAGGGGAGTTGCCAACATTGTGAAGCCTTTCATAAAACCTTCTATAGTATCCTGCTAGACCCAAGAAATAACGAACTTCAGAGACATTCTTAGCCAGATTCCATTCAAGAACTTCTTTTACGTACTTTAATACCTTTAGTAGAAATCACACGGCTCAGAAAATGAGCTTCTCTCAGCCAAAATTCACACTTGATAAATTTGGTGTATAATTGATTCTCACGTAATGTTCTCAATATATTCTTTAAATGCTCCTCATGATCAGCTTCATTCTTATAATAAGGCTAAAACGCTTTATTCATCAAGTCCATGAATATTACGGGTGCATTTGGTAAGCCAAAGGGCATCACTAAAATTCACAATGGCCATACCTTGAACAAACTGCAGTCTTAGGAACATCATCACCTCTGATATTCACTTGATAGTAACTAGATCGCAAATCAATCTTAGAGAAAACAATAGCCCCACTTAGTTGATTAGAAAATTATTCAATTCTAGGCAGTGGATACTTATTCTTTATAGATACCTTATTCCACTGGCGATAATCTATTTGTAGGCGAAATCTCACATCTTTCTTCTTCACAAATAAAATTGGTGCACCTTATGGTGAAACACTCGGTTGTATAAATCCCCTATCTAATTGATCTTGCAACCACGCTTTCAACTCTTTTAATTCTAACGGTGCCATTCTATAATGAGTATAGGAGATAGGCATTGTACCAAGTTCCAATTCTGTTGAAAACTCTATTTCTCTATCAGGTGACATCCTTAGAAGCTCTCCTAGAAACACATCCTTTACAACTAGGACTTCACCGATGTCCTTTCTCGATTCAGATAAATCCATAATGTATTCTGAGTAAGTGTCTGCGCCTTTAACTAACAAATTTCTAGCAGATACAACATAAATTATCATTTTCACCAAACTATTATGTGTTCCAAGCATTAGTACTTCCTTACCCTTTGTAGTCAACAAACGCATGCCTCTAGCATGAAAATCCACCATAATATTATGCCTAGTTAACCAGTATAATCCTAAAATAGTATCAAACTTATGACAACTCAATAGAACCAAGTCTGCCAGGAAAGTATACTCACCAAAAACTAATAGGCAATATTTAATTGCTTTATTCACCATTGTATTTGACCCGGATGATTAGTCACTAACACATTAATTTCAAAATACACAACTTAAGGACTCAGACCCTTTACAACTTTAGTACAAATATAAAAATGAGTTGATCTTGGATCTAGCAATGCATAAATATTGTTTCCAATGAAAAAAAAATTACCCATTATGACTTCTAGCAAATCAACATTTTCTTTTGCCTTCATTACATATGCTCTAGCTAATACTCTAGAGCTGGGATTAGTGTAGCTCTTCTTTGGAGTCTTCTGAATTGAGCTAGATTTTGTTGATAAGCCAAACTTAGCCTCATGTTGAAACTTTCGGGGACCATGAACAGACTCTTCTTTACTTACCACTACCTTAGAGGTACAATCCTTAACCAAATGATCTAATGATCCACATCCAAAGCACGCTTAGAAAGACTCTAGCATTCTCCTCCGTGACTTCTTCCACAATGCTCATAGTTAGAATTTCTACGTATTCTAGATCCATCAGAACTTACCATCGAAATAATCAATCTACTCTTTCCATCATACCTGAAACTCATAGTTCGTGACTCTCTTCCTGATGTTAAAAAAGTTTGATCGCTCTTTTTCTTGAAATTTGTTGAAGGTAGAGGACTAGACATTCCACGCTTCATTCTTTCTCTTTCAAAATTTATACTTCTATGTCGAATACTTGTTTCCAATTTGTGATCCTTGGTTGTCATGGTTACTAAGCTTTTACACTTTGATGCTACCACCAGAGCACAGGTCTCATCTCTCAATCCTCATTCACACTTGTCACACATCTATTTCTCTATCTAGAACATGTTCTTGGCTTAACGAATGAGTCTAACAAACTCGCGTTCATACCCTATTACAGACATTATTTCCTGCTTAAGATATAGAACTTCCTTTTTCATCTGCTATATGTGCATTTGATTCACATATCTTTTTTTAATTTTTTCTAAAAAGAACTCTTAGTCAATTATCTCCTAACGGGTTACATTGGTTAATGTCTCCCACCACTGATAGGCTTCTCCTTCCACCAAAGAGATTACACACAAAAGACTATCTTTTCGTGTAAACTTCAATTCTTTAATCACTCTACTAACGTGTGATAATCACTGATCAGCCACAGTGGGATCATCACCCTTATCACCTAAAAATTCCTTAGCACCTCTCCTTCAAATCTCCTTCACAGGATCTCCCTTAGATGGAGTTACAACTAAGACTGGTGGTGTAGGTGGTGTTGGTCGTACCACTTCTGGTTGTGGTTGCTAAGGCTGTTGAGTTTGGGGTGCTTAAGTAGTCCTCATAAATTGATCAAACATTTGGGTCATCATCGTGAGAAAAATTTTTCGGAAAGCATTCCCAGCAGTAACAACCTGATTGGTTGTGGGAGTTTGCTCCTGAACAAGAGGTACATGACTTTCAATTTCCTCACCATTGGCTTCTCTAGATCCTTCAGAATTTTTTATCAACACTACAAGAAAAACTCAAATTAGTTCAAATTAAAGGGACTAAGCCAGAGGTGTATCATGCATGATGGGCCATGACACAACCTTCAATTTTTTGAGAATCGGCTCAACCTTGGCTCTGATACTAAACTTGTAACATGTCAAACCCAACCCAATAATTGGATTCGAGTATAATGTGTCACAACTTAAATCAAAAAATTTTAAACAAATTAAATAGGGGAAGCTTAATAAAATTTTTACGAAATTTTAAGTATAAAACCTATGATAGCTATTATTTTGAAAATGTTTAAATGTATATCATTGGCAATACAAAATAATGATCAAACCGTTTGGCATATAAGTTTGACTAAATAACCTTTGTTGAATAGGGTGTAATAATTCAAATTCAAGCATTGAAATTTAATAAGGTTCTTATACAAACAATTTCTCGTCAAAATAGTGGTTCGTTATACAGATCATTTTCAAAAGTACATTTACACGTCATCCCCAAAAAGTCATGCATGATACGGGAGAACAGTTCTCTAGCGAGTCCCTTCATCAGATAGTCGTCATTCAGTTAACAAGCCTAGGAAGGAAAAGATAATAGAATAAGTTCATACAAACTTAGTTAGTTCGCAAAAGTAAAGAGAAATCATAGACATCAATTCATACAATAATACCAAACCTTTTAGAAGGAGTTTCACATAATGATCATATTACGCCCAAAGGCGTTCATAAAACACAGATAAAATTATTACACCAATTTACATAACACATAGCAGGATAGTGTAGGTCAACTTAACATGACTTAGACAAGCCGTCTTCATGCCAACCACATACCCAAAGTTTAGAGTCAAAGCATATCATACAGTCTCGTTCACTTACATACTCTCCCTTAACTCCTCATATTGATTTCATTTAGAATAGCATGTTTTATCGTGATCTGCCAGTCCGATTTGCAATATAGCTTCCCTGCTGGAGTTTTTACAAACATATCTCTCCTTCTGCATCACGATAGATCATATCTCACATATCACAGATTGTTAGTATCGACTTACACATGAAAGATGGGGTTACTTCACAATATAGACAGACTGAACTCAGACTGATTACACTGGACGACCATTACCCATTCATACACCATTCATACATTACTGAAGAAGATTACTTACCTTACGTAATTTATATAAAAATGGAATTTACAACACATAGAAGTAAGAAGGAACTCACCATAAATTCTAGTACAAATCTACACAGCAGGTCCTTTGCTTTTATTATTGGAACCCTCGTTAGCTTCTTAAGCTAAAAGAGAGATTATTATACATATTAGATCATCAATCTATTGAAACTTATCATGCATGCAAGAATCAGTAACACAATCCATAATTAAGAAGTTTTCTTCCTTACAAACAATTCTAATGTCTATGCATGCAATACAATAAACATATAAATGACTTCAATAATAACCTAAAGGTTCATCAATAATTATTAGCAAGCTGGTACTAATTTAGGTGATAGCTAAACATTACGAACTTTCTTTTCGATAAAGTTCTTGTAAACTTAGGTTTTTAGAGATTTTCAAAAAAATTCAAGAGAGAAAAAGAAGTAAAGGTGATTCAGAAATACCACCGCTATCCTTATTGCTTAAGTAGTGGAGACAAGGATTAGTGGAAAAATCAAATAATTCTACTAACACTCTTGATTCCTATGATTAAGTGCACTTAAAATCAGATAATTCTACTAACACTCTTGATTCCTGTGATTAAGTGCACTTAAAAACTTAAAAACAGTAACCGAATACAGAGACTCCGTCAGGTGGTCTGTTATATATTCACTACCATACAGGTTTTTTTATTCAGATTGTAAGTACTCTTTCTACTGGATATCATCAAATTTTCCTATCCTATAAAGTGTTGACTGAATGCCAATTTATCTAACTTCGTATTTCTGGGTTGAAGGTTCATTGTCGATGTGCATAATCTTCTGTGATTTAAGGAGCAGAAAACATATCTATTCGTAAAAGCATAAGTAATAACGAAATGATCAGTTTTCTATTAGGATCTCATATGATTAGACTCGATTCAGTGACAACTAAAAATACTATCATATGTTAATAATAAGACTTGGAAATTTTATCACCATAATTTAGATCTAAGACTTGGAACGATCGAATAGAGGTGTGTATCTTACCTTACGTACTTATGTGTAAAAAGAGAAGTTGTGATAATGTTAATATTATTAATATAAAATAATAGATTAAATCTGTGTTGGCCAATTATGCCAATATATTATTCGAGAAGAGGGCTAAGGTATATACCTTAACTAAAAGCGTTGTATTAAATTGTTTATTAATGGATAAAATTATTTGTATGTTTTAACACGCATGCTATGTGATTAAATGGCACAATTTGACTAAGCAAAAAAATGGTATCATGATAAATCATGAACAGTGAATTTTTTATATGTATGAAAAGAAAACCAGACCTACTATTTTTGTTAACAAAAATCTTATTCACATTTTAAGCTTGCCCATTATACCATTTTTGTAACATCTAATTGCATGTTAAACATGCCCATTGAAATGTTTCTATTTCTGATTTTGTTTCTGTATGTCATATGCATGGGGTTGGGACGATATTGAAAGGAGGAAGATGCTGGTAGTTTAATGACCTGCGCATTTTGGTGGTTTAACCACATATTCTGGTAGTATATATGCAAATCTGGTGGCTTGTCCACATATTTATCTATTCTGGCAACTTGTCTGCATTATCTGGTGGTTTCTCCACAATATTGGTGCGTTATTGGATGGATGAGTTCTAGGGAACTCTTTTATGGTATGTAGCAGATATGGGTAGGAAATTTTTTTAAAATTCTGGAACGATTTCTGAAATGAAATTGGACTGTTTATACTTTTTTTTGCTATATTATAAAATGTATGTTTTAATTATTATTGTTACTCAAATTAAGGCTCACGGTGGGCTTAAATAGCTCACTCTTTAATTTTCTGACATTTTAAACAATCCTTGAGGTTAGGACTTGGATGCAGTTATTGGAGTACTCATATGGTTTTTACCTTAATTACTCAAAACTTTATTATATGGTATTTTGGGATTGTTTTATTGTTTTTATGGACTGTGGCATGAGACACTATTTTGTGGATTTTAAAATTATTTTGCATGTATTAAGACTTTAAAATTGCTCATTTATGCTTTATCGAATATGCATGAAAAATAATTTTAACAAATTATAAGATAACTTGTTGAAATAATTAACAATTTATTGATTTGTATAAAATGAAATTGATTTTCGTCAAAATATGATTTTAGCAAAATTACGCTAAATGAGTTAAAGTCATTATTTTACTTTGAATATATAATGTAGTTTTTCTAAAATATTTTATCTTTTCAAAAGTAACTATAAAATGCTTGATAAATTCATTCTTAAAATTTATTTAGTTTTCTCAAAATAAAACAAAACAAGTACGTTGAAAGTACTATTTTTAATTAAAAGCAGAAAAATATTTTAAATAAGAATTTAAATGAGAATGTTTTTCGTGCCAATCAAATATTCAAAATTTGGTCATAACGTCTAGTTTGGATTTGGGATGTTACAATTGTGGTTTTTTTTTTAAAGTTTGCATGCATATTTTAATGAGGGGTATTTTGGGAAAAACATGCCACAAATAAACTTTATTTTACAAAAGTTGTATTTATAAGAAAATAAAATTTTGAGACTCCAAAGTCAATCTTAGATAAGTACTTTTTAATACTGGAACTATAGACCGTGAAACTATAGATTGTGAAACTGTAGTTAAACTATTAGAATGACAAAATTTAGAATTAATAACGAGAACTCATTTCTATATTGTAGATAATCACATAAAACTTAGACCTACAATAGCAAATTGAGTACTCGAGGAGTACGAACCCGTGGCATGAGAGCTCAAGGAGTGCAAGACAATGGGACCCAAATCAATTCATCTACGTCTCAAGTGCGCACTCCTGAGCTTGTTGAGAATGCACCTACTACTAAGGATAGCCATCAAGAGCATGTTGACAATTTCGTATTGCAGGTCATGCTTAGGGTGCTTCAGCATGTGGCTAAAGCCTAATCTAGGACTGGTAGTTGTGGGACCATTGCTGAGAGGCTTCAATCTAATAGAGCTAAGTTGTTTAGGGGAGTTGCTGAGAGGATCCCTACCATAGCTGAGTATTGGATAGAGGCTATAGAAAGAATTTTGGATGATATAGTGTATACCCCCGAGCAAAAATTAAATGGTACACATCGTTGCTGAAAGACGAGGCTTGCCATTGGTGGCAAGCCATTATGATAGGTACTCGGGCGAAAAGATTAACATAAGGCTACTTTCTAAGATCTTTCTAGAAGAAATATAAAGGTACTAGATACATTGAGGCCCGAAGGTTAGGATTCATTCTGTTGAAGCAGGGAGACATGTCTGTGGTTGAGTATAAGGTTTAGTTCTTAAGGCTTTATCGGCATGCTTAGGGGATGGTTACGACTGAACAGGATAAATTTGCCAGGTTTGAGAACGAATTGAGGTATGACTTGATGGTTTAGGTGGCCCCACACAAAGAGAGGGTTTTTGAAACTTTGGTTGAGAAAATCAAGATCGTAGAGAAAGTTAAGCATGTGGAGAGGGAAATAAGGGAAAAGGTTAGGGCTCCTGCTATGAGGGATGTTAGTCCCACAATCTAGGCTCCGTAACCTATTAAACGGGCCAGGGAGGATAGACCCTGATAGAATACTGTGGCAGTTGGTACTGAAGGCAGGGTCTAGAATTGTACTTACTATGGTAAACGACATCTAGGTAAATGTTGGAGAAAGATCGGCGTCTGTTTGAGATGCGGGTCTATGGACCATAAGATCAAGGATTGTCCACATCGTATTAAGCAGATGCAAGCTCCCGTGTAGAATAAAGTTTAGAATCAAAGGGCTAGACAGCAACCTCAGAGAGGTCAGGGCCAGAACAAAGGAGGTAATGTTGGGCAAAGACAGCGAGCACTGGGTTAGGGTGCTAATTGGACTAATGCAAGATAGCCTGCACTTGTTTATGCCGCCAGACATTAGGAGGATCGTGATGCAGCTGACGTCATCGTAGGTACTTTTACAATTGATTTTGTTCAGTACTTCGCTTTGATTGATATTGGTTTAACACACTCGTATGGTTCCTGTTTGATGGCTGATAAATTAGGGCTTGAGGTAGAAGAAACTGTTAGTGATGTAACTATAGTCAGCCCCTTAAGACAATCTGTTACTGTGAATAGGATCTATAGAAGATGCCCATTGGATGTTCAAAGAAAAATATTTTCAGTAGATTTGATGGAGTTACCATTTTGGGAATTTGGTCACAATCTAGGTACGGACTAGTTGGTGGAAAACCAAGTTAGTTTGGATTGTGCTTCAAAGAGGGTCACTTTAAAGACCTCAGTTGGTAAGGACATTATGATGGTTGGAGAGCATAGGGATTACTTATCCAATATGATCTTCGCTTTAGTGGCCGAGAAGTTGGTTCGTACGGGATGCGAGGCATATCTAGCTTACGTTTTGGACACAAGTGTTGATGGATTAGTTGTGGAAGTATCCGTACAGTGAGAGAGTTTCTTGGAGTCTTCCTGAAGGAGTTACCTGGATTAACACTGAAGCATGAGGTTGAGTTTGAGATAGATTTACTATTTGGGACTGCTTCGGTGTCCATTGCTCCCTATTGCATGGCACCTAATGAGCTTAAGGTACAGATACAAGACCTTCTAGACCATTGGTTCATAAGATCAAGTGTGTCGCCATGGAGAGCTTTGGTCTTATTTTTAAAGAAGAAGGGTGGATCTATGAGGCTTTACATCGATTATCAACAACTGAACAAGCTAATCGTAAAGAACAAGTATCCATTATCGAGAATAGTTAACTATAAATTAAAACCTACGTGAACATGATAATCAACAAATTAGTTACATAACCCAAAATATGAAGAAAGCTAAAACTGCACCCAATCTAATTTTTAGAAATCACAACTTTGGCAAAATTACTTTATCCTGCATAATAAAGTAATTAAATATGTTCATTCACATAAATAACTCAAAACATGCATATAATTAGAACATCTCTCATTTCATCTAATTTAATCAAATAAGAAGAGATAGAGAGAAAATCTAATATCGGTTTATATTATAAACATAGCAAGACCTAGCTCTGATACCAATTGTTGAAAAAAATTAGTTTTACAGTTACAAAAAAAGATTTAAATTTTTCAAAAAAGAAGTCAATTTGCGATATGTATAGCTATAAACCCTAATCGGATAATACCTATGCTTCGTGCAAGACAGATTCAAGTAGATTTTAGCTTTCAACTGAATGATCTTCTCCGCTATCCTTGTACGATGAATTGCAGTGACTAATTTTAGGGTAAATTAGACGAGGCTTTGATTACCAGACTCAATTTTAGTACTACTTTCTATCTGCAGTACAGTCAGTCTGAACGAGAGATTCAGATTCTAGAACACATGTTACGATGTTGTGTAATTGAATTTGAAGGTAGCTGGGAGAAATATTTGTCGTTGACAGAGTTTTCCTATAATAATAACTATCAGTCGAGTATAAAAATTGTACCGTATAAGGCTTTATACAAATGTAAATGCAGAAATCTATTGTATTGGTCTAAGCTGAGTGAAAGAAAATTAGTTGGTACTGATCTGATTTGGGAAACAAAGGATAAAGTCAAAATGATTCGAAACTATTTGAAAGCTGCCTTAGATCGTCAAAAATCATATGCCGATTTGAAAAGAAAGATATTTAGTTTAACATCAGTGAGAACGTGTTCCTAAACGTCCCACACTGGAAAAAATTCTTGCATTTCGACATAAAATGAAAAAATTCTGGAAGGAATTGGACCAATAGTTTATTGACTAGCTTTACCTCTAAAGCTTGAGAAAATTCATAATGTTTTCTATGTGTCAACGCTACGTCGTTATCGTTCTAATCATTCACATGTGATATCTCCCAACGATGTTGAATTCCAACCTGGTTCGTCATATGGTGCATAACCACTTAAATTTTTGGCTCAAGAAGTGAAAGGATTACAAAATAAACATGTACAGTTGGTAAAAATATTATGACATAGACACGGAGTTAAGGAAACTACATAGGAAATGAAGGAATTTATGAAATCACAATACCCTACTCTGTTTTCATTAAAGAATTTTGATGATGAAATTTCCTAAATGGGGATAGGTATTATAGCCCATTTTTAGTGAAATTAGAAACGGTGGTTTCAAAATCTCATTTTTCGGTAATCGAGTCAGTATTGAACAGTTAGTAATTAAGGTGCAAAGACTAAATCGTAAAAACCATAAAATTTAATCACTATTGATTTTTATTAGTTAAACGAACTAAATAATATTATTTCAAGGTTTAAAATTGCAATTAGGCCACTATAAACATTATTGGATGGTTAATGCTTAATAATTAACAAAACATATGTTAAAAATAATGTTAATATTAGTGTTATAATTAAATTAAAATACATAAAAGTAAAATAAAAAGGTAATGGTCATTTTCATCATCTTTTCCACCCTCCTCCACCGTTTTCACCATTGAAGAGAAACCATTAACTTTCATTTTATGTTTTTGGAATCTCGGAAGCTTGATTTAGCTAACCCAGGGGTTTGATCATAAAACTGTTAAAGTTTTGAAATTTTTTCATTGATGACTTCTGAAGCTTTTGGTGTTAAATGGTTGCATGCTAAGCTTAGATGTTAAGTAGGACTAATTGGTAAAATGGAGTTTGTTAGTTTTAAGTTTAAGGACCAAATTATATTTATGTCAAATATGACATGTAATTTTTGAAAAATTTTTATTCTATGGCGTTATAAAGGATGAAATTAAAAAATGAAAAATGAAACTTAAATGTGAAAGTTATAATTGTTTGGTTTTAATGACTAAATTGAATAAAATGCAAAAATTTAGGAAAATTGTGAAAATGAAATTAAGTTTTCATATACATTGAATAAGATATTTTAAGGTAATTGGCAATGATAATTTGAGTTTAATTATCGTATAGATCAAGATTTGAACCAATCGGTAGATAATCGAGAACAGGAAAATTGCAAATTAGTCCCTAACAATTCAATCATTATTATTACTTAGTAAGTTCATAGGGTATAGTTATGTACTTATATTTATTTATTGTGGTTAAATTGTGAATTTATAGTGCTTGAATGTATTTTACAATGTTTACAAGTTGGTACGAAAGGTGAGAAATGGATTGATTTGTAAAGATAAATGTTTTATTAAGTTTATTGAGCCCAGATGAATATAGGATAGGATAAAATTTGCATGCCAATTGGGTTCGTCACGCACTTGTACTAGTTTTCACTTTGGTGCCTCTGTTTAGCATTATAATGCTCTCTGGTGTGGTGTAGACACCCGAGTATCCGACCCTTTTGTTATTGTTCATCGAGCTATTCTAATTAAGTAAATGGAATGAATGATTCGATTATATTATTTAGACTTGAATGGATTGACTAAATTGAACGAAATGATAAATTGAAGTCTTTTGTTATATAATACTATGATAGACTCACCTACCTCTCGTCAAATGTAAAGTCAGGTTTTGAAGATATCGTGTAAATTGATTGTATTTATATATTTCTTTTATTCCAATGTAAGTTCAGTAGATTTTAAACTATGAACTTACTATGCTTACTCAAAGCTTACTCTATTTCGTTTTTTATTTTTTGTAGTTGGCATTTTTGTAGAAGGTGTCTACTGCATCAACACCAGGGCTCACACTAATCTGCTTCAGTCTTGGTAGGCTTCTGAATCATTCTAAACTCAGTTTTCTGGCATGTATATAGTCTTGGTTGTGAATAGGTGTTTATGTGTTTAAGTGATAATTTTGGTAAGATGATGAAATGATTGTTTGTAATGTTTGTTTAAAAGTATAAATATGGTATTCCTATAAGACTTGAATGATAAGTGTATGCTTAGTTGAAGTGTTCATTGTTTTGAATAAAAAAAGAGGATAGTTTTGGGATGATTGGATATAATTTTTAATATATATATATATGTTAGTAGGTAGTTACTATGTTTGAAGCTTAAATGGGCAAGGTTTGGCATGAGATAAGGTGAAATTAATAAGGTGAGAATTGGTAACTTATTTTGACATGATTTGTAAATTTGTAACATAGGTTTATATGTATGTTGAATTGGATGAATGGTGTGGATTGAAATCAATTTACTTGAATGGTTTGAATGTTGCTAAAATATTTTTATGACGGTGCCATTGAGGTATATTGGTTAGATAATATGGGGGTTGATATGGTATATGTTTAGATTGGTTTGGATTGTTTTGAATAGGTTTACCATTGGCCAAATTGTGTTTTGAAGTTGCCTTTTTAGGTTGAAATTGAACATGTACCAAATGGCATATTTTGTACCACACATCCGTGTGTCACACATGGGTTAGTGACACGGCCATGTGTCTATTAGAAAATAGCCATAATTAAAAGCACACAGTTCCCGATTATCACACGAGCTGGCCACACACCTGTGTGAGTACTATAGATTAGGTCATCTAGTTTTCACAGGGTCTTAGTTTGTTAAACGGCCCAGTCATATGACTGTGTGACTTTTGATCAAATTTTGAAATTTGATCCACACGCTTCAAAGAGTTACACGGCCTGGACACACGGGCGTATGACCCCTATTTTGCACGTTTTCCTTGGTTTTTTGAAAATGTTGCAATTTGATCCTTTTTTGTTCTTAGGTCAACTCTAAAGCTCACATAAGCTCATATACGACTCAGGAAAATTTTAATATAGTATTTCATGATTGAATTGATTATAGTAATTGAATTTTGTACTGTTAATTGATTATAATTGTTCTGTTTTGTACTATAACATCCCATAACTCGATTCTGGCGATGGGGATGTGTGAAGGGTGTTACAATATTAGGAGAGCGGATATTATCCCAAAGAGATTAAGGATATCCTATGAGGGTAACACACTCATGACAAGGTCATTAGATGATCACTAATCGAATTGCTTTCGTAATGGTATGTCGACAGGGAGAGCTTAGTCACGATACATAGTGGAATGACTTCATGACTAAATGAGTTTATAATTAATAGGAAAAAAGCTGGAATTTAATTATAAATTATTTGAACATCAATTACATATGTCCAATCAGTCCTTCTACTAGCTAATTGAAATCAGAAATGAATTGCATGATGAATCCAATGAACAAAAATGAATAGAATTGGTGAAATGAAGAAATAGGAAACATTCAAGAATTGATTGTGGTTTACTACAAAATGAAGATGGAATTGGAGAAAATGGAATCATTTGGAAATGAATATGGTTTTCTTCAAAAAATGGAAATGGAAATGAATTCATTTACAAATGAATAAGGATTTCTAAAAATGATTGAAAAATTGGGTTTACATTTTGAGCTATATTAAAACCTAAAATGAAAATAAATAAATACGATCATAGTGACCAAGTTGAATGGTGAAATATTGAATAAATTTTCTTAGAATTTTTATTAGGGGTAAAATCATCATAATTTTATCAAGGTAAAGTTGGGATGAAAAATTTATTTAATTATATATTGAATTTTATTTTTAGGAAATAGAAAATCAAATATTGGATTGGATCAAAATATAAAGTGTTGGGTTAAAATCCCATAAAATACTTGTAATTGGACTCAATATGGAAGAGGCCCAAAAGCCCCTTATGTAATAAGGGAGGATGACGAGCCCTATTATATTTAACTAGGGTTGTCGCCCCCTACATCCTAGTAGAACTAGGATTTCATTTTTCTAGTTGAAATAAACTTCCTTAACTCAATAAGGGTTCTACATTCTCTCCATATAAATAGATGGCACCGGTAGGGCTATTTACACAACTTTTAGATATCATTACTCTGCCCGAAAATAGAGAGACATTTATTCTCTAAGAATTAAATATATTTTTTCTGGAATAACAATTCTTCCAGATTCAATTTGAGAAGAGAATTTTTGTTTTCACCCCAAAAGAAAAGAACATTATTTCTAGTTTCTATGTTTGATTTGATTTGATCAATCCCACACTTGAGGCAATTAGTGGTACGAGAATAGTGAAGAAGATAATTTGGTTGAAATTCGAGAACGATACGGATTCATCTATCTAAAAACACAAGTACGATTTTAGTCTAGGGTTTATTGTTATAAATATCACAAATCGAGTTGGTTTCCAAAAATTTTTATTTTCTGATGTGCAAGAAAACCTTTTTCAAACTGGATTTTTTTCCAGCAACCTCTTCATTGATAATGACTCCTTTATACTTTCCCTGTTGACTGTTTCTAAACTTGGAAAACCTTTGGCTTCGTTTGTACTTTAAAGCTTTGGTGAAGTTCTTCGTAAGTAAGCCAATCTGTTCGTACAAATCTTCTATAGACATGCCTATCTCAAAGGGCACTATCTTTGCCACCTGTGGTGCAATATTCTTTTCTTTGGATCTGCTCATCTTAACTTAATCAAGATTGCACTCAACGGTCTGGAGTGATCCAATCAATTCATCAATATGCATAGTATTGATGTCTTTGTCTTCTTCAATGGCAGTGGCCTTAATGTTGAACTTGTCAAGTAAAGAAAAAAGAACGTTTCTAGCCAACTTAGCATTGGTATACTCATCTTCAAATGAAAATCCTTGGTTAGACAAATCACAGACTTGACATATAATATTCCTATGGTCTCATTCTCCTCCATAATCAGGTTTTCAAACTTAGTAGTAAGCATTTTAATTTTGGATCTTATGACAATACTTGTACTTTTATGTGCCATTTGGAGAATATTCCATGCTTCTTTCGCACTTATGCACTTATAGATTTACTTCAGCCCCTATCCATCAACACGATAACAGAAAACATTGAGTGCCTCTGAATTCGCACTCTTGAGTCTTTAATCCTCAGTGGTCCATTTGTTGGATGTGGTGCCCTGAGTGTAGTATATTCGTTTGTATTCTTATATTTTTCGAACATATAGGTTTAATAAAAATCCATTAATTACACTAATACCCTTTTTATATTGTCCTCAATGATTTTTGCACACAAAGCAAAATGGAAGCAAATATTAGTTTATTGGTTATCTAATGTTTAACTAATACTATTTACGTGGTTAGATCGTAATACGAAAAGACAAGTTATATTAGTATATGAACCTAAACAAGTTCTTAGTCTATCAATAATGAGCAAACCGATTGAAAGGCTAATATGCCGTCTATCATGTCTAATTGGGAAGATGCTTTGTCTTGAGCATCGGAGCAAATGACTCCCAGAAGAGAGAGATATAGATAGGACTAATTGGATTGACAGTACATCGGATAGGACCCAAGTAGAATAAATCATGAATCTATTTATGAATTTATAAGTAGAATAAATCATGAATCTATTTATGAATTTATTCACTTGTGATGTTCATAGTGTGACATACCTTAATCTTGAGTGGATGGTGGACTATGTATTCGTGACTTGTATACTTTGATGTAAGTAAAAGCTTGAGTTCAAATAAACAAGTAACCAAAAGCTGGTGCTTTAGGTATACGACTTCTGCAATATGTAGCACTATTTAAAATAGTGAAATTCATAGTCTAATAAATGGGAAAATGATGGATGAAAATTAAACATGGTCACGGCTCATTTGTATTTGTGATGAATGACTTAATTACTATTTGGCAGTAATGGTTACCATGAGATAAAACATGATCATATTTGGAGAAAAAATTTATCCCAAAGAGATTAAGGATATCCTATGAGGGGAACACACTTATGACAAGGTCATTGGACAAGCACTGATCGAGTAGCTTTCGTAACAGTATGAAATTGGGAAGAGCTTAGTCACGATACTATATTGGAATGACTTAATGATTAAATGAGTTTATAACTAATATGCAAAAAGTTGGAACTTAATTATAAATCATTTGAACGCTAATTACATATGTTCAATCACTCCCTTTGTTAGCTTGTTGAAATCATAAATGAATTGTATATAGAATCAAATGAATAGAAATGGATAGAAATGATAAAGTTAGAGAAATGGATTACATTCGGAAATGAAGGAGGTTTCTCACTAGGAAATGACACGAGGATTAATTTAAGTTTTTGAATTATTATTTAAGTAGATAATTGAAGTTTAAAAATGAAATTAAATTAATTGGTCATTATGAATCTATTGAATATAGAAATTAAATATATTTTCTTATAGATTCTTTTACAATAAAGTTGTCGTGACTTTAACGAATTAGAATTGGGTTGAGAAAATTAATTAATTGGAAAATTAATTAATTTAAATTAAATTAA
This sequence comes from Gossypium raimondii, assembly GCF_025698545.1. Taxonomy (NCBI): domain Eukaryota; kingdom Viridiplantae; phylum Streptophyta; class Magnoliopsida; order Malvales; family Malvaceae; genus Gossypium; species Gossypium raimondii. The sequence goes on along the minus strand of NC_068572.1, from coordinate 17,453,307 downwards.
TAAGTAATATTTATTTAGGAAAAGAAAAATATGTATTGGTTTTGATTAAATTAAAAAGTATAGGGTTAAAAATTCAGGAAACATGTATAATTGAACCCAATACAAGAGAAACCCAAAACCCCTCATAATGTGTATGAGGGGCAGCCCCTTAGTATAATTATTATTTTTATTCTACAAATTCAACCAGGATTTTTTATCTCTCCCTATAAATAGATGACACTGATAGGGCTAAAACCACAAAAATTATGCACAACTTTGAGATATTGTTATTCTACCCAAAAATATTAAGAATTTATTTTCTTAGTACATATTCAATATTATGAGAATAACAACTCTACCAGGTTCTATAGAGAGAGATTTACTTTCGTACTGAAAGTAAGAAAATTATTTCTGATTCTATTTTTTTTGTGATTGTTTAAGGCCACACTCAAAGTGGTTCGTGGTACGAGAATAGCAGAGAAGGTCATTTGGTTAAAGCCAGGAATGTCTAGGACCCATCTCGCACAAACCACAGGTACGTTTCGGGAAAATTTTATTGTTATAAATGTCACTAACTAACTCAGTTTTCAAATTTTTAATTTTCCATTGTGACAAAAAGTCGTTTTTAGACTGGATTTTTTCCCAACACCATTAAGCCTCAAGTTTGACACCAGATTCCTTAATAAAGGGATGCACGCAACCATTCACAACTAACCTGTAACACCCTATACCCGGCCTGGTCGCTGAACCCGAGTAACAGAATGCTACACCACCATCTCCTCTTCAACAAAGTATAAAACATCTCATTGACATGCAATTAACATCATAATCGAATAACTATATAAGGTTTTAAGTTTAGTCTCCCCTAGACAAAGTTAGAATTCGCTTAAACATACAATAATCGACCTTGAAGCAAGTTAAAAGCATGCTTAAATTCCATTTAACATAAATTTCTAAATGATCACGTAGGTATCGATACTCATTCGATGGTATCGATATTTCTCATAGATGGTATCAATATCGCTTAGAAAATCGTTATCATTCTAGCATTCTTTTTCTTGGAAAAAATTAAAACCCAGCAAATTATCGATACCAATAAAAAAGTATCGATATTATTACCCCGAGTATCGATACTCGAAAAATGGTATCGATACAAAATTAAGTTACTGACTTTCTACACATTCGAAATATCATGGAAGTGTTGATACTAAATACCCGATTATCGATACATGTGCTCAAAACTGCAAAAATAACACTAAAATAGGGCATTTAACACAACCATACATATGCCAATCCAAAATGGATATTAACTTAAAAGTTTGACATAAAAAATATCTGAAATTACAACTCAAAGCATAATCAATAGTTTAAGCTAAGCAACACCAATAACCTAATATCAAACATCTATAAATTCTATGAGTAACAAATCCAAGTAATCATCCAAAACATCATGGCAATATTCATGCAATGAATCTACCACATTTCCTTATTCCCACAGTTCAAAATAATAGCTAGGAATCACCTACTCAAATGCTAAATCTATTTTGATCACTCCCTTGGAATTTCCACATCGCTCACACCTCAATGCTAACTGTTTGAAAATGTTTAAAAAAAGTGGGTGAGCTTAAAAAAGCTCAATGAATGATCGAAATAACCACCCAATAAACATATATTCACACATTAAATGAAACAACCAAAGCACAATTACATATGCAATTTACTATGAGAACATACTAACATATTCATGTAATATTAATCAACTCATTTAGTTTACTATTCACATGTTTATGCATACATCTCATACTATTATATCACATTTTATAAAATCACATTTAAACGATAATTTCGCACTTCAGGCTATGAAACATAACAGTGGGCTCTATCACCACACGTCGAATACACAGATCTCCAATACACCGATGAATCAATGAGTCGAACATATCCCAAAAGCGTGGCATTAGCTAACACTCTCCAACACACCAACATATCCCAGTGAATGGAGTCAAGCTCACATTCCCTTATTCTCCAAATCTATCCCGAGCCTTAATACCCCAAAAACAAAACACAAGGGTGAGTGCTCACATAATCCTATGGCATGTCAACTATATCCAATGGTCTCAAAGATCACAATGTCAAAATATCCGCAATTAAACACATATTTTACTTACCATTTTTTGCACTCTTCACTTCACATTCACATTATAAGCACAACATTTCCACTTTCAATCGGCATGTACAACATGCCCACCACTAACACTTTCACAATAGCCATCACAAGCATATTTCACAAGTCACAACATCACATCTTAATTCTCAATTCCACAGCACACAATCATATATTTCACAAATTAAACAAAGGTATGAGAAAGCTTACACTTGGAACTTAGAGTAGGGGTTTAGGCTACTCCTAAATTCCCATTTAACATTATGAATTGTGTCTACAAGTAGCGATTCCAAACACTCACTATTCGCGCTTCGCCTAGCCGTCAAAAGCCTAAATTAACTTTTCCTTGCTTACACGTAAAAGGTCCTAACGATTCTGAAGCTTCACCAAAGTAAATCATACAATAAACACAATTAACATTCAACCAAAGACTCACCCAAATCAAACAAAAATACAAGCCTAAGCTAGTTTCTCATGAAACTGAAATTTCGACTAACTTAGCCGAAATGTAAAAATCTCAGCACCTACTCATTTCTATCACATAAAATTGATTCCAATAGACTAGTTATACACCCAATAATAATTCTCAACCTTCAAACTATACAAAACTACGTAGATTCATGGTTCCATAATTTCGACATACTATGTCAATTTCCACAAAAATTAATTAAAACCTTGGAATTATTTAACAAAAATTTAAGGCAAGTTTAAAAACCTTCTAATCACATAAGAAAATTTAAAAAAAACACTTTGAAACATGGTTATCATTCAAAATTACAAAATCCACCATTAACGACCCAATTTTTGGTATTTATTCAAAACTATTGATTCAATAGGTAAAAACTCTATTTAAAATACTAGATATCATAAAAAACTAATAGAAAAATGAATCATTACCTTTGATGGAAGAAAAACGAATGTTTGGTAGAAAATCTAAAAAATACACAAGTTTGAAATATGGTAAAATTAATGGTGTTTTTCATGTTTCTCTTGAAATTCTTGGGAGGTTTAACACCTGGATGATGATAGAAATCAAATGATTTGAAGTTTGGGGAATAAAATTGAACTAATAGAGCTTGGGGATACAAGGAACAAAAAAACAAAAATAAGGGGAAGTGGTTTCGTGAGTTTTGCTATAGGTGGGGGGAAGAAATAGGTTAATTTTCAACTTTGGTAAATTTACCCTTTTGGTACTCCTAACTTTAACCCTCTTTTCAAAACAGTCCTCTATTCAAAATTTAAGGTCTTTAGAACATCATTTTTAGAAATTGATTTGATTTTCTAAAATCCGTAGACGAAGACATTTTCGGTTTACCATGCTTCAAATTTCTGAAAACATTTGAGCTAAAATCCCTAAATTACCCTCGAATTTGGGGTGTGACATAACCTCCAAGCATGTTCATTAGTAGCCTTAATAAAGGTTGTCATTCTTACTTTCCAATATTCATAATTCAATCCATCAAACATGAGAGGATGAGACATCGATGTACCTTCCATTTTTATCAAATATTAACATTAGGAAAACCACCAAGTGTGTTTGGTGGGAGTTTTTAATACCAATTGTTGGGTGCAAATTGATATTTGTCAATAAACTAGGCTGTGCTAAGACTAGTTCCAACTAATTCAAGCATAAAAAATGTAAAGAGAGAGAAAAAAATAAGACAAGAGATGCTATGCAATTCAGTTTCCCTAGATTTTTGGGTCCTTGCCCAAAGAGAATATTCACTATCTTAGCACCTTGCATAACAAGTAAACTCAAGCCCTAACACTCATCAGTTTAGACTTCTCACTTTTGTACCTAAGAACTAAACATCTCTCTCTAAGTTTTCCCCTTAAAAACTTAAGACTCTTAACAAAGTCGCACACTTGATTATTACAAAATAATGCACTCTAAATTCAAGTTCCTTAGTTAACAAAATAGGTGCTTTCAACTCATGTGCAAAATCTATACAAGTTTTCATACTTTATACAAGCATGGACTTGTTAACATAACATTTCCTATACAATAAATTATCCTTTGAAATAAGTAAGGTAAACATAACATAAATCTCAAAGATAATTCTTCCATTAGCTAAGGATATCTTCTCTTCAATAGACTTGATTCAATCTTCTTCTTAGTTTTGGGGATAGTAATTGAATTGATTCAATCCTAATAAATCTTCAAGATACCATGCATGAGTAAATTGGATATCAAAGATGGGCTGGCGAGTATCTCAATCAACCAAGTAGACCATATCCTAAACAAAACTGTTGCCAAAATTTCACAATTCAAACATGGAAATTTTCATAGTAACTAATACTACAGGCAGTTGGGACTAGTCCAATCACTAGATGAAAAATGCCTCAATAGAGCTAATCTTGATTTACATGTTTATTTCTAATTATTCTATTACTATGCACTTCAATTTAGTTAACATATGGTATATTGGAAATGCCTTTTTATACCATTGATCTTAAAGGAATGCTTAAGGTGCAAATTTGTTTTATGTGCGTAGGTTTTGTCGATACATGATTGTGCATTTAGGGTTGAGCAATTTCAATTAAAGGCATGTAGCTTTTAAGTTTTGTAATAATTTCTTGAACATTTTACTTAGTTTAGGCATGTGCAACTAGGACCTTTGTTGTGAATTTGATGTTTGATTGTTATAAGTTATGATATTGTGTCGACTTTGGTTACTTGACACTTATGATAAGTTTATGCATCAATTTTTGTTTTTTTTTGTCACACCTGAGTTTCCTTAGGGACTCAAATTTATAGGAACTTGGGATTTAATTGAAAATAGTATAGAGTTCGTGGAAACAAAAAAATATATACATTTTTTCATGCCCTTTTTAACTCAAAATCATGCAGTTTCGGTAAAATTATTGTCCAAATATATATAATAATTAAAAAATAATTAAATTGCACTTAAGTTTTTAACATGTTGAATTTTAATTAATTTTATATTACATTTTAATTAATTTTGATTTATTTTTGACATATTCACACAAAGGGCGAAAAATAGCTCGACGGACACTGCTAGAAGTCCAAAATTGAGAAGGAATTTTGAAGCATCAAGGCGAATTAATTTTTCAGCCTAAGACAGTCCAAATTATGAATATTAATTCATAATGTAATTAATTTTAATTTTAATCCAAATTATTTTGGGTTAAATAATTATTATTAATTAATTATGAAAAGAGGTCTAGTTTAGCTAAACCGAGAAAATCGATCCAACCAAGCACTAAGCTACCCAAAACTGTCCCACATGCTAACCAATCAGCTTATTTGGCTAATTATTTGGCTTGCAAAACAGCCTTTGAAGACTCCTTGAATTTGCATTCAAACCCCTCCACTTATCATGCCTTCCTAGATTAGCCCCTACCTTAAAATAACAAGTTTGAAACCTTCAAACTTGCCACATATGTGGCCAGACATCGAGGGATAGGGCTTTTGATAACACCCCTAACACGAATTCATCACCAGAATAGGGTTACAGAGTATTATCGAAGTTTACAATTTAAATGAACAGAAAATTCAAACATTTCATAACATATAGCATTCATGTCAGAAACCAATCATAATCATGCATATTGTCCCTAATACGAGCCTTCGAGGCCCAAAAATACACCTTAGAAAAAAATTGAGACTAAATCGAAAACTCAGAGAAATTTTTAGAAACTTACAAAATTTTCAAAACTGTAGGGGCCACACAGCCGTGTGACTCACAGGGCCAAGAGACACGCCCGTGTCTTAGGCTGTGTGGGCATTCAGAATAGGGACACAAGGCTGTGTCAGCCTGTGTCCGTGCCCATGTAACTCACTAACTTGGGTCACACAGCCAAGCCATACGCCCTTATGCCAGGGCGCGTGAGCAAAGTAACTTGCATTTTTTAAAAGATACAGGGGACACACAGCCGTGTGTCAGACATGGCTGAGACACACACCCGTGTCTCTGCCCATGTGGACTAAAATAAGTCATTTTCCAAGCCACATTTCTCACCCAATTTGGTACCAACCTAAACACAACAATTTTCATATAACCAAGTCATAACTAGGCATCCAAAACTAGCCAAAATCAAGCTTAAAACATGTAATATCATCACATACAACCAATATTCCCTTAGGCACCTCAAATGACAACTTATAATATGAATATTCATGTGTTCAATATATCCAAATGTTTAACTCACTTATATGCATATTTGCATCCAAAGTTTATCAAGCAAATTTACATCATTTCTTACCAAATTACTTACCTTCCAAAACATATCATTTGATGCCAATTCATGATCAATTCTTCACATTTTAAAACACATATATGAAATGCACATTAGGCTACCTTTTTACCACTTTTCATTCAATCATAAACCAAACCACACATCAACCATAATAAGCAAAATATGCACATATACAAAAATCCATAACACAAACCAAACAACATTGGTCAAATTAACCTATGCATGCTATTATAACCGAAATTAAACAACCGTATTTACCAAAAGAGCCGATGGATAGTGTGATATAGTTTTGACAAGCTTCCAACCCGAACGAGCTTTCGAATAACTATAAAACACAGAAAATAACACAGAGTAAGCATTTAAGCTTAGTAAGTTTGTATAACAAAGAAATTAACTTACCATTTAGTCACATTTAAGGTAAGCATACAAAGCATATCCAAACTCAATTTGGCCAAAAGCCTAAACACATATCCACATCAACCGTGTTAGTCATATAATTCATATAAATATCAAGAAACATGTATGAGCTCAACAATAATCAAACTTCCATGTACATATAATTTCCACTTCATGTATCTATATATCATGTACAAATCATTTTCATATATCTCATGTAAATACCTATAGCAGTTCGTATTGAACTCATGTAATATCGTAACAGAATAGTGCCCATTGAACCATTTAGAATATCGTTGGATACGCGGGTAGTACACACGAGGTGTACTGAACTGTAATCTGTCAATTCCTGTACATGTATGCTCATACAATCTCTAAATTGATATGCTCTTACGAGCTGTAAACGGTAAGCTCATCTAAGTAGAATAACGGTAAGCTCCTCCGAGCTGAATAACGGTAAGCTCATGTGAACTGAGTATCGATAATTTCATACGAGCTGAAATTGGTAACTCTAATGACATGTCATTTGTATTCTACGGATTCCTAAGGTTCAAACAGGGCTCGATAATCGTCTTACGTCATCGGATATGCAATCGGTATTCATATATGATGAAAATGCAAATAAAATACATCTAATTCAATCAAAGCATATAATTACACAATTTAATTACAGGAAATTACCTCAACGAGTGTACGTAGATACTAATGCGACTAATCCGATATTTTTCCTTTCCCCCAATCTAACTCTTTATAAAGTCTAACCGGATCTAATTGAAGAAAACAAGTTTGCTGAACCCTAAAGAGAAAAAGTGTCTTCTTTTTCTTGGCTATTGGGTTGAAGAAACAAAGAAAGATGAAAGCTTTTTAATTTATTTTAACTTATTATATCATTATAATTAAATTACAAAATCAACCTTTATAAACATTATTTATTTCACTAAATGCCAAGCCATTATCATCCACTAACATATTAATGGTCTAATTACCATATAAGGACCTCCACTTTAAAATTATATAGCTATTTTATACCTTTAGCTATTAGAACCCAACTTTTGCACTTTACGCGATTTAGTCCTTTTTATCAAATTGAGCATGTAAACGGTAAAATTTCTTAACAAAATTTTTATACGGTAATACTATCATGCCGTAAACCATAAAATAAAAATAAAATAATTTTTTTGACCATAAAATAATAATAAAATAAATTTTCTGCCTTCAGATTTGTGGTCCCGAAACCATTGTTTCGATTTCACTGAAAACGGGCTGTTACAATTTCAACCTATAAATACCCCCTTGGCTGCTCATTTCAAGCACACGTTAACAACCTCTCATCCTTTCATTTCTCTCACTTTCTCTCTTCAAAACCCTTCCTTTGTTCTTCATTTTCCTTCCCATTTCTTTGCCAATTTCACCTCTTGGAAAAGAGTCGTTCAACCACTGTTTGAAGCAACACCATTTGAAGCAGCATTCAAGTGTTCATGGAAGCCTTTGTTCAACAAGAAAAAGCAGAGAGGGAGGAGCGGAGCTAGTCAAGCCTCGGAGAAACACCAGATTTGATTCTTGTTCCTTATCCTTTTAATTTTAGTATTGTTGTTATGAACATGTCTATGAATACTTGTGATGTTGATATGTTTAATTTAATTAATATGGCTTAAATTTAATTCGTATTAGGTTGATTGCATTTCGTCCACTTGAGTTATTAAAATTATGTTTGTGTTGCTATAGGTATTATTTAAATGTTTGATTAAGTAAAACCATGACTAAGTTATTATTGCATTATAATTGTAAGGTGACTAATGAATTAATTATTTAAACATGTTGAAATTGTAATTAATTGACACAATACTTAATCAGTGCATGTTTAATCTTCTAAGGTAGACGAGGGTTAAATTAGCAACGGTATTAGACAACACATTAGCCTTGCATAACTTGCAAGATTATTGTGACTAAACTATTTCATGGTGGAATACATTGTTACCTCATTTAATCTTTTATGTGCTTATGAAGATTGATTAATTGTTTGAATTGGCATTGGAAAATGTTCAAGAGATTAGTTAATTTAATAAGTATGTATGAGCAGTAGTTAGCAATTTATCGAGTTGCAGTAAATTTATTCGTAACAACATGAACATGAGTTTAATAATTCTTAGTTAAGAAATGTAATTAATGTCATCCTGATTAAAATTATCTTTTGAAATCATGCATTGGAACTTTTATTTTTATTTTATTTTATTTTACTTAGTTAAATTTTAGTTTTTAATCACTTCCTCAAAATCAAAATATTTTTCTTCACCAAAGTGTTTTTAATTGCATTCATAAATAAATTCTTTTCACAGTTTCTGTGGATACGATAACTCGACATTTACTTGTCACTTTCTTACTTGTTGTGATTCTGTACACTTGCACATTTCCATCGTTCCAGTTGGCGGACTCTACTGAGAACTTTGGTAAAATTTTGTGATTGTCGGAAAGATAGTTAGCTTTCAATTATGGAATGGTTAGGATGGAGTCGACTGGTTCCATGGTGGGAGACATAATAATTACCGGTGATTGGCTAAGAGAGATTGGGAAACCATGTATAGGAGTTATATATTTAGGAGAAAGAAGACATGCTAGAAAAGGAAAATTTCCTTTAATTCTATCTACAATTTTCTTCTTACTTGCATTATCTTCTTCGATTGTTCTGAAGAAAATGAGAACTTAAAAGAGCTCTACATGGGGCAGAAGTTGTGAGAATTGAAGACTGGAAGTCGAGGAATTGAGAAAATGGTAAGCCTTCTAATCCTTTTGTACTCAAGGATTCAAGGAAACGAGAGAAAGAGTAATGATTCCCTATTAAGTTCCTATAAAGTGGGTTCTAAGTTTTGAGCTTTAAAATTCCTTCAATTTAACCAATATTTGGTTGTCATGCTTTGGCATTGGGACAAGTTAAGCTAACAAGGAGAAAGAATTCAAGGTGAGTCTTATACTTTTCTCACTCCCCTTTGGATGTTGGTTGTTGTGTTGTAGATAGGCTTTGTTTAGTTGATATCGATGGTTGAACTAGCTATGCATGCATAAGGTTGCGGAAATGATTGAATGGCTGTTGTATGCTCTATGATTGTATACGGTATTGGTGCATTAGCATGTTAAAAATGGCATACTACCCATAATATTAGTGTTTGAAGTGTATGTTTATATTTTTACGGAGTATGTAGGAAAGTACTTTGAGGGAGTAGATGAAGATAGGGAAATTTGGTATATTGGAGGAATGGGCGAATTGAAACGGGTATATAAGGAAGTTTGGGTGACATCATGAAAATGGAATCAACTAGTTCGCTAGAGCGACACTGTGATAATAGTCTATTGCCTTTATAGAGCGGCACCGCGATGGCGATAATTGACTGGCTCGCTAGAGCAACACCGTGACGATGGTCTATCGACTCTATGGAGCAACACCAGGACAGTGGTTTATAAGTCCTACAGGGTGACACCTCAAAAGGGGTTTAATGTGTACGGCCATAGCTCGACTATGGCAAAATATGGAGTTCGTTAGGACAATAAACATAGGGTTAATTGTGTAAGACCATAGCCTGGCTATGGCAACATACAGATTCCATTAGGACAATAAACAAGGAGCCCGCTAGGGACTGAAAGAAGATGTCATGATAAGACTCGTATGGTGAGTAATTATACAGAATAATCCTTGCATGTATGAGATCGTTGGTAAGCAGGATCGTAAGAGAATCCGCCAAATTTATGAAGGAAATAGGAAAATAGTATAAACGATTTTTAATGCGACAAATGAAATGAAAGGAATGTTTTTCTTCTAGGTACTTAAGTATCAGCCAGTATGAGTCCTCTAGGGTTTGGCTAATAAACCAATATTGGGTTTAATAGTGAGACGAACAAATGTGTTCTAATCCTACGGGTCTGCGGGTAAGAGGCAGCCAAAGTCAAGTAATTCTTCCAATGACTATCTTAGTAAAAGTATCCGCTGGGATTTTTCTAAAGAAGTGGATGCTTGTTGGGCCTAATTTATATGGGAAGTCCGTTGGAAAATAGAACAAGAAACATAAGTCCATCAGGACTATATAACACGGGAAAGTCCGTGTGGGATTACCAATGGCAAAGGCCGCCTAGGGATACCTAGCAAGAGATAGTCCATTGGGAACTACCCACTAACTAAGGTTTCTTAAAAGATTGGACTAAGGTGATCGAGTACTTCAGGGTTACATTGCGGGGTCGAATCTGCCCAGGAGAAAAAAAAGGGAGTGTTAATTAAGTTGGCCAAGTATCATATTCAAACCCGCGAATGAGGATATTTGAAAGAGACCTTAAACAAGAAAAGGATCAAGAATAGGTTAAGTTGAAAATTATATTATCGCCGAAATAATACGATGAGTCGTTACGGGGTCACAGTGGATTAGAGGGACCAATAAGAGGATGTAGTGCTATTGTGAAGTCTTAGTTATGACACCAATAGAGTTATCAATCCGTGACGACAATTGCAGGTATTCAATGATGAGACATAAATGAAGGGTATAATGAGAGACTAGAATAATGATAAACATGGTCAAGATTCGTAAGAAGTAGGATTTGATAGAACATGGTTGTGGTTGGTGGGTATGTCCATCGAAAATTGGCTTTGAGAAGATAAGGCATTGGTTACGCCAGTGAAGTTTACGAATTCTCCTACGTAAATCAGAGAGTTTATGTCTGTGCATAAAATTCTCATCCTCCTTAAATTTTAAGAAGTCTCCTATGAATACAATGAACAAGATCTCACTAAGTTCTTACGAACTTATGAAATTTGCTATTGGTATGTAGGGTAGATGAAGACTCGGCGATCGAGTGGTGGGACCAAGCGAGGCACCACCAAATTACTAGTGTTGGGCGCGATAGCTGTTTCATGTATATAGAGGGGCACCTTTAGAGGCCACGCCTCTGGGATTAAGTTGGATATGTTTGCATTAGAGTTCAAGTTCTAAATTTGTAAATAACTATTAGGTTTATTAAGGTATCAAATTTTGAAATTTGAGAACTGTCTAAGTACGTAATTAAACCAGATTAGAATCTTTGTTAAATATTCAAGTTGATTGTAACATTGGATACCCCGACTTGGCAATCAGGTTGAGTATAAGGTGGTACATATTTTATCTTTTGGATCGAATATTATGCAAGTTGATATGATGTATGTCATTTTACTTAGGTGACCAAATTTTGATTTATTATGTTTGCGAGAATGAACTATGGTGTTTTGATATTGTTTTTGTATTCAAATTTTGTTGGAATAACTTAGGTTGGGTGTTAGTTCACTTATATGCACGTTTAGGATGGTTGGATGACAAATTAATCTATATTTCTAGGCTTTTGGTACGAGGTATTCGAGCCTCATATCCATGTATCAGTACCTCATATAAAGTATCACTACATTGCCTTCAATGTTGTGATACATTGAAATTGGTAACTAAAATTTTGGAACGGAGGAGGCATGTGTCAATAAATGCCATCCTAGTACCAGTACATCTCCTGATTTACCAGTTCATCTACACTTTGAACTAATTAACTATTTGAAATTTTGTTACTTGTTTTGGAACATGGATTCCAGGTATCAATACCTGGCTCCCATTTTATGTATTTGGGACCCCAAATGTCATTTTAAATCCTGCTTAAAGTTGATTTTCATCCATGACACTATAATTATTTATGGTTATTAAATGTACAGGTTATCATGTGGAACTTGACTCTTTTAACAATGTACATGAATCTATTTGATTTGATTTGTTTGTATCAATTCAGTGACCAATGTAACATTATATATCTAATAGTAGTCTGGATTGAGTGAAGAGTGTTACACTGTGTTGTTCTTGCACTTCAAGTGAATTCAAGGCTGGATTAAGGGGTACTTTCATAGATGAACTAGGCCACCTGAAGATGGGGTAGTGCAAAAATCTCAACATCAACTCTATTCTCCAAACTTAGTTGTGGACTATTCTTGATGGCTTGATGCCAGCATAAGAGCTGGGAGTTCGAAATTTGATTGTTGATAGTGATAATAAAGAGGTTAGTTGGTTATCGGTGTCCAAGCAGAAGACAACGATGTGGCTTTGGTGAGGAAAGCATCACTAAACAGTAGACGATGGAATATCCGTTTCAAACATTTTTCAAGGGACTCCAGTGTAATCGAAGATTTCTTGGCTAAGCTGGGACTACAAGCAGATATGAGACTTGCTCTATATAACCTACCACCAGTAGGCATTGGCAATTTGATTTCAGGAGGTCGACTAGGGCAATCATATGTTAGGAATTGTTTCATGTAATCTGGGTGTGTTTTTGCTTTTTCTTTATTACCAAAAAAATAATAATAAAATAAAATATTTGAAAAACCTCGACAATAAGTATCATACTTACACTTAATTAGAATTAAATTTTCAAAATTTTTAAACTCTTTCTTCTTTGCCTTAAACTAAAGCGTCATAACTGATTAGCTAGGAGAAAACATATTATAAATTGAATTACCAAATAACCAACATATTAAAGCCTACCCAATTCTAAGCAAACGAAACTCTCGTAGAATCCGAGATATAACCATTCATATAATTACTTTTGAAGAAAAATAATATTTAGTTGGTTTGATACTCAAATCTCGACTAAGGATAGGAATAAAAAATTATAAAAGGAGAGTAAAGTTCTAACAAGAATGCATCTAACGCAACTCAAACCTAAACCACACCTGAGACAATAAATACATTGATCATCAAGTTAACACACAAGGTTTAATATTTGTGTATCTTTAATCTATCCTTTTGCAAATTAAAATAATATGAATGTAGATAATTTAATTATTATTAATAACATATTTAAATATTAACTTTAGATATTAATTACTTGTATCTATTCTTTGCATATATCTTATTTGAATTCATTTAATTATTATGAAAATAGATTCAAATTTGAATATAAAAATTATTCTCTGTTTTATTCTTAAAACTTTATTTAATTTTTTATATGCTATATTCAAATATTTAGCGACTTAGATATTCCTTCAGATTCAAATAATAATAGTCAATAAACAATAAGCATATTTGTATTGTTTTTAAAGACATCATATTTAAATTTTAAAGCAACTATTCAGATTTCAAAAAAGAAAAAAAAAACCCTCTTTCCATTATATAAATAGCAGATATCCAACCTTCTTCTATAGTTATTCTCGACCTCTAGACTTCCTGTATCCTCATTACCCCCTCTTTTATTAGGACAAACCCTAGTCCCATACTAGATTAAAGGGGTAGTTGTAATAAAGAAGAAAAGACGCAACCAAGACAAATGTAATGTAAGCAGATTAACAGGAGCTGTTTGTTCTCTTTCTTATGGTCGTGCGCTTTAAACAAAAAATACAGCAGTCTAGCACTCTAGAAAGCTTATAAAATTAATGACGATTGTGTGAAAAAATAAGAATAATAAGTAATAAACTTAGGACATTGAAATTTTGTCTCTATTCGGACAATCTTCGAACTTACGCAAATTGGGCACTTAATTTAAGATATATGTACATCCCTATGCAAGAAGTCGCTTCATCTGAAATTGTATGATAAAAAGGAAGTTTTATTAAAAAAACAAAAGAAGGGAGGCTACAACTAGAACTCTTTTTTAAGGTAAAAGGAATCCTTCAGGATAAAGGACCATGAGAGAACATTTCAAAATCCCACTGCAAAATGAGCTTTAATTTGCTTCTTGATTTTCTTTATATTTTCAGATATATATATATAAGTTCATCCACGATCATCACAAAGAGAAATAAAGCAGGATGCCAAAACCCAACACTGCCCCTGTTCATTCTTTCCTTGAATTCCCCTTCGCTGGCAGTATCCGAATTCTCTTAGCTACGCGTACAAAATCCCTGTTCATTTCCACACATATATACAATACAATAATTTTTAAAGCCTTAACCATAATAAAAAAAATGGGAGAGAAATAGAAAAAAAAAAAACAATTAATAATTCTGGGTTGAACTTCAATTTCAAAGTTTTTGGAATAAATAAAGTAGTCTGTAAAACGTACTTCCAGTTAAGATCTCCAGCGAGAAGAAGATCGTTTTCCATATCTTCATAGGCAATGAGGTGACCAGGAACAGCATTGGAAAGATCAAGGTCATTCTCGGAGGTGATTTCATTGTCGTTTCCGTCCACGAACATTTGCCTGAGAGCCTTTGCAAGGCTATGGTAGCTTGCATGCTTATGGAGACTGATGCGCTGACAGATGGAACGGCCTTCAAGCACCACAGTCACTGGGGGCACGACGGTGGAGACAAGATAATCATCGTCGAGACAAGGGAAACGCCTGTTATAACTAGGGTTAGGCGTCAAGGTTAAGGGAGCAGAAGAAGAGTGAGGTGGGGCTGGAGAAGCAACAAATCTGGAGGAGGTGTTGATGTTGGTTAATCTTTTGTCTTGCCATCTCCTTTTCAAGGAGTCATGTCTTTCAGGTTCAAAACTGTTCATCTCTCTCTCTCTGTGTCTGGGTGAAGTTCTGAGGAAGAGAGAGGAGTAGCAGTAATAGTATTTTGGGTTGGGTTGGACCGGTGGTTGCTTTGTTGTTGATAAATAAAGGGAGAATTATCAATGAGTTCTACTTCACTGGGAAGATGATACAGCTAAGAAGGTTTTGGTCTACGCGGTGTGGAAGGGGATTTTATGTTGACAAAAATATTTGGTTAATTTATAATGGTAGGCGGAGGGTAAGAATAGAGGTGCTAATCTGCGATCGGGTTGGCATTGGGTGAAATCAACTTATCTATTATATTAATATATTTTATGTTTATTCAAGTTTGATCCGGTCTAAAATACGAGTTTATAATTTTGTTTAAATTTATCCATATTTATAAAAGACTAATCTAAATTTATTTTAGTCTCGTCCATATTATTTTTAATGTTTTTAAAAAATATATTTATATGATATTATTTTAATATTTAATAATTTTATATTATTTATTGAATTCTTTTTATCATCATTTTAATATTATTTTAATGTTTTCATTAAAGTAGTATTATATATTTAGTATAGGTTTATTTGTTTTATGTGTTATAAATTACATAATATATAAAAATAACATAATATAAAGTGCTATAAACTTAAAATGGGTCGGGCCAAGCTCGAAGACTTAAATGTTCAAACCCAAACCTGACCTATATTTTAATCGAGCCTATTTTTTTTCCCAAGCCCATTTTTAGAGCTTAATATTTTTTCCTAAACTCCCCTAAACTTCAAGCGGACCTTCGAGTATGGATGAGTAACTTTACCCATGAACTGGTTAAGGTAAGATGTTGGATAGTGAATTAGTTTAATTAAAATTATATGGGTTTTTGTTGATTTATTTAATGTTCATGAAATTAAATAAATATATTTACGAATATTAAACAAATATGTTTAAACATATTCACAAATAATGTTCATGAGTAATAAATAAACAAACAATACATAAATATATATTCTTTTTAGACATAAAATAGAAAAATATAAATATTAATAATTATATTATAAATACAAAAGCACACAAGCCAACATAACTTTATTAATATATACTAAGGGAACAATAGACAAGCTTCAAATAATTTATTAAGCGAGCTTTAAACAAATATAAACGAAGTTTGTTCATGAACATAAATGAACATAACAAGCTTTGTTTGTGTTCGATTCATTTAATAAACGAGCTCCAAAAAATTGTTCATGTTCATTTATTTAGCTTAATAAATGAATAAAAATTGAATTGTTCATCAAACACTCAAATCATTTATAGCCTTAGTGTTGGAAGTATTTTAATTAAATTAAGTTTTGAGTTTGAGGTTTATACATAGAAAAATAATAGGTATAATGGTAAATTTAGCCTTCATCATTTACATTTCTTTATCATTTTGACCATTATCTTTTTTTTGGCTAAATTTAGTCATTAACCTTTTAGAAAATAGTCAAAATGTTTTTAGTAAAATGTTGAGTAAAACACTTTTTTAACACTACTTGCATGGTAGTCCATGTACACATTATAGTAACGTAACACCATTTGTCTTAAATGTCACATCAACAAATAATTCAAAAATTATAAAAATACAAAATATAAAATAAATCAATAATAAATATGTAAAATATAAAAGTTTTATAAATTTTAAAAAAATTAGCTTGGACTATACGTGGATTGTTATGCAGGTTGTCGTATTTAAAAATTTATCATTTTAGTTAGTATTCTCGTTAAAAAAATTCATTTTGACTCTTTTTCGAAAGGTCAATGGTCAAATTTGACTCTTTTTAAAAGATTGATGGCCAAATTTAGCTATAAAAAAAGAATAAGAGTCAAATTGATAAAAAAGGATAAACATTAAGTACTAAATTTGACATTATGCCAAAATAATATCAAAATAATTTAGCTAGTGGGTTTGGAATGAATACATTTCTCGACGTTGATTTCCTCGAATCTTTACAGGTTTGGAAGTCTGAGTTTGAGTATGTTGCCAAAGGAAATGAGCAAAAAGTTTGGATTGGAAAGGAGAAAAAAGTTTGCAAACTACTAAGAACCATTTATGGACTTAATCAGGTGTTCCACTCATGGAATAAAAGATTTGATCAAATGATCAAGACTTTTGGATTGAGCAAAACGTTGATGAACCTTGTGTTTATAAGCGTATAAAGGAAAAAAAAGGTGGTATTACTCGTTTTGTATGTCGATGATATTCTACTTATCAGAAATGATGTAAGAGAATTGTAATCGGTTAAACTATGGTTAGCTCAATAGTTTAGCATGAAGGATTTGAGTGAAGCTAGTTATATTCTTGGAATTCGAATCCTTAGGGATCAAAAGAATAAAACGATAGCTTTATCTCAAGCTTCATACATCGATAAGGTACTTGAACATTTTTCAATAACCGATGCAAAGCCAGGCATTTAGCTGACTGCATCAGGTTTTCAGCTTTCTTTAAATGATTGACGTAAGACAACGGAAGAAAGAGAGCATATGAGTAAGTTTCCATATGCTTCGGCAGTTGGAAGCTTTATGTATGCTATGCTTTGCAAATGTCCAGATATCTGTTTCGCAGTAGGAATGGTTAGTCAATATTAGGCGAATCCAGATCTCAGGCATTGGCAAGTTGTAAAGCATATATTAAGGTATCTTAAAAGATCCAGGGATTATATGCTTGTGTATTCTAGGGAGGACCTTACTCCTGTTAAATACACAAACTCAGACTTCCAAACCTATAAAGATTCGATGAAACTGATGTTGGGAAATGCATTCATTCTAGGCTGTGGAGCCATAGAATGGAGAAGTGTAAAACAAAGTTGCACTGCTAACTCTACTATGGAGGCTGAGTATGTGGCTGCTTTTGAGGCAACGAAAGAAGTAATATGGCTTTGAAAGTTCTTGACCGAACTTGAATTTATTCTTGGTATGGAAAAAGCTATAACACTGTATTGTGATAACAGTGCTGCAATAACTAATACCAAGGAAATTAGAAATCACAAACAGTCAAAACACATTGATCAGAAGTATCACTTAATACGAGAGGCAGCAGCCGAAGATAACCTTGTGAAAGTAGCTTCTGAAGATAACCTTGTGAATGCTTTTACTAAAACTCTTGTAACTAGGAGTTTTAACAAACATGTCGAGGATATGGGAATGCGACACATGACACATTTAGTTCACTACGGAAAGTGGAAGACTATTCGGAGATATGCCTATATTGTAGTAAACGTGTAATTATTTTCTATTTATTTGAATGATGAATAAATAAATAAAATTAATTTTACATTTCACTATTATGTCTTTTCTATTTAAGTCTTTTATATTTTGCATGCATAGCGAAATTGTGACAAGCAATCATTGATTGTTTAAACTTCAAACTGAAGATAAGTGGTATTGTAAAGAACGTTTACATTATGAGAAAGAAGACTTACTTCAGTAGATAATCTAAATGAGTCTGTAATCTCATAAAAGAATCAAAGTGAACATTTGATTCTAATATTGAGAAAGATTATTATGTCGTCTACAATTCCAATTGGGTAGATGGCTAGTCTTGGTTATCGGAGTAGTCGACTCTACGAGTAGAGACATAAATGTATTCATGGGTAGAATGATACATTAATACATTGAACTGGACCCAAGATGAATTAATTCTAAACCTATTTTTTGAATTAATTCTAAACTCGTTTGTGAATTAATTCACTTGTGACATTCATGGTGTGATTTACCTAAATCTGAGTTAGTCACTGACCATGCATATGCAACTCATGTGCTTTGATATAAGTGGAGGTTTATACTCTAAAGATGATCGAGCCCATAGTCAGTATGTTGGGTACATAACTTGTGTATGGCATGGCTTTACTAGTCACAATGGAATTCATAGCTCAATTAAAGACTTAATGATATCCTCTTATTGGTATTGTGTGGATTGATAAATATGGAACGTGGCGGGTTGCTTGTTCTCAAACGAGCAATTTATCACAGTCATTTGTTGACAATGATCATATTAATCATTAAGAAGACACAATGGTGACAATGAGATAAAATAGAATTGTATTGAGTGAACAGATTTAATTCAAAGGAATCAAGGATATCATATAAGGGTAACATACACATGACAAGGTCATTGGACAAAGTAGTTGGATGAATTGTTTTCATTAAAAGTATACAATAAGGAGTTTTCAGTCATGGTACTTCTTGTGGTCTAACTCCATGATTAAGTAGTTGCGAATTATCAGAATGATGTTTTTGGACATAATTGCAATCACTAGGGTCTAATCGTATATATCTGATTGGTCCCTCCGCTAGCTCAACAAAAACTCGATTGGACTCCATTTGAATTAGAAGAAAATTCTATGACTTCGGGAATAATTTAATTAAGTCGATTTATTTGACGTGGAATTAATTTAGGTGGTCGTAAGAATTGTTCATCTAGAGAATTTGATTAAAGAATTTTCTTGAAAAAGTAATTTAGAAATCTAAGTGATTTTTGGTATGTGAAACCGGGCCGACGGTCCAACCGATGGCTAGAAATAGAACCATGAACTCTTTTTGGAAAAATAAGGCATTCCTTGGGTCTTCAACCGCCATCGCATCTTTTTCTCGTCATGAACTCCTTTTGGAAAAATTACATTTAAGTCCTATATCTGTTTCCAGCTCACAAGAATTCTATGAGTTTTAAAAAAACATAGCCCTACGTGGACATGATAGTTCACGGTCTATTTCCTAAGAACCACAACCTCGGCAAAAAATAATTATATAACAAATATATAATATGACATCCATTCCCCTATATAACTTAAAACATGCATAAGATCTAAAGAATGTTACTTTTTATGTAATTAAATCATTCAAGAAGAAGAGAAATTTATTTCGATTATCTATTTATACTTATAGATAGAACACAACTTGGCTCATGATACCAATTGTTGGAAAAAATGGGTTTGGAAAACGTAGCGGGAAATAAATTTAGGGAAAAACCAGAGTTTTAAAAAAATTCAAAACAAGATCTCGGTTGTGATATCTAAAGTAATTAACACTTAATCAAAACTGTACGTTTTTTATTCATCTAGGATGAGCGCTTCGACTGATTAGTCTTTTCTGCTATCCTTAAGCTCACGTGTGCCGAGTGTGGGCTCACTTCGAATTAGAAAATTTCTCACAAAAATTACTAGTAGGGTAATTTTACAATTTCTCTAAAATTTTGGTCAAGTTGTAAATCAGAAAAATATCTCTAGAAATTTTATGGAATAATCTTTTCAGAGAATTTTCTCTTTACAACTTTCTCTTAAATTCAAATGTGTGTAAATAATGACCTAAGGCTCTTTTTATGTAGGGAAAGTTGAGAGAGTTCAACTATGATTAAACTTAATCATTTTAATATTAATATAATATTTATCAAGATAAATATTAGATTAAATTTAATATTAAATATTATTAAAATAATAGTGTAACATCTCAAAATAGGGCCTAAACGGAATAGTGGTTGCGAAACCACGAATCTGAGATAAAAAAGTTTATTGTGATTAATTTTTATGATTTACCGATTGATTGGATGGATGTGTTAGAATGCCGATAAGAAATTGCAACGATTGTATGTCTGAATTGCATATTAGGGTTTAATTGAAAAAGTGGGTAAATATGAGCTTTAGATGATAAAGGATTTAATAGAAGTGCATAATTGAAGTAGAGGTCCTTATATGGTAATTAGACCATTAGATTTTCATGGACAAAAATGGGCATGCATAGATAAAATAACTAAAGTTTTAATGAAGGGCATTTTAGTCAGTTGCTAGGGTTTCTTCACTTTCTCAAGCTTATAGTAAGTGCATTCAAGCCCCGTTTTTAATGTTTTTTATGTTTTTGGAGTCATCGTAGCTCGATTTAGCTTATTTTACCATTAATTCATGTTAGGGTTCATATTTGGAAAAATACCCATGTTTTATGGTAGAATATAAAGCTTGAAATTATGTTAAACAACTTTTGCTAGGCGATTTTAAGTGAAAACGAGTGAAACGATAAAATCGGTAAAAATACCTAATGTTCATAAGTAAATGTTAGAGTGGGAATTTGATATTGCCATAGAAGGGAAAGATGTTCAGCATGTCATAAAACATAAGAATAGGGGATGAAGTTTAATTTCTGAGCTTTGGGGCAAAAGTGTAAATATGCAAAAGTTTAGGGGGAAAATTGTAAATTTTTCAAAGTTCGAGTCAAGAATTGTTTTGATGAATGTGAGTATTAAACAAGCTAAAATTGCTATTATAGATCAAGAGGAACGAAATCTGGAGTTAGATCGGAGAAAGAAAAATGTTGATGACTAAGTTGCTGGATTTGATCGTATTTTGTATCGAGGTAAGTTTACGGTAAATAAATGCCATATTTCAATAATTATTATTAATGTTGTTATTTTCCAGAAATTATGTACTTATTTCATGAAATTATTTAATGTTGACTCAAGTATGAGATGATAGAGAATCAGTGTTAAAAAGTTCCGTTGAAACATTAGGAATGTATCAGATACAAATGTCATGACATGAAGGGAATGAGATCCCATGTAAGACCATGTTTGGGACATGACATTGGCATTATTGAGGTTATGAGAGGTCCCATGTAAGACCATGTCTGGGACATGGCGTTGGCACCGAGATGAGAGGTCCCCCGTAAGACCATGTCTGCGACATGGCATAGGCACTGATATGAGAACTCTCATGTAAGACCATATCTGGGATACGACATTTGCAGTACAGGAAACATCCCATGTAAGACCATGTCTGGGACATGGCTTTGGCATGTTATTGTCAGATAAGAGACCCGAGTGTCCTTAGTATTCTAAGTGGCTCAACGGGCTAGTAAATAGACTATGTTACATGAAAGTTCAGGTAAAAGCATAATAAATAGATTCAGGTGAGCTATAAGGGTTAAGAATATCTCAGTTATCAGTTGAGAAATAAATTTTAGCAAGAGATGAGTAAGTTATAATAATGAATTATTTAAGTAAGCAAGTAAGTAAACAAGAGAGTAAATAAAGAAAAAAGTAAAGATCATGATATTTGATGATAATTTATGAGAATAATTATTTATGATAAATGTTGTTATTTATTTGCTTGTAAACTTACTAAGCTTTATGCTTACTCCCTTTATTTTTCTTCTTTTTATAGTATCACCAAGCCAATTTAGGGATCGTAAGGGCGTCGGAGATCGTTTCACACTATCAACAGACTATCTCGGTATTTTGTGGTTCGAAACGTTTTAAGTTATGGCATGTATAGGGACTTAATCATTTTTTGTGTGTGTGCTTATGATATCGCTAATGAATAGCATGTAAATATTCAATAATAATTAGCTATTGAAATGACTATTTAAGAACATGTTTTGGTGTTATGTATACCTAAATGATAGTTAATACAAAGAAATTATAAAAGAGTAAAAAATTGCAATAGAACAGTTTTTGGACAGCAGCAATGATGTGATTTTGAAAAATCACCAAGGATAGTAGAAATGAAATTAGAGAGTGAATGAGATATATAATTAAATCTTACGAGTCTATTTTCACATGAAAGAAACGGTGTAGGCAACGAAATTTTATATTTTGTAATATTTGAATTTTAGTGAGACAGGGTCAGAATGGTTTTTGAAATCCCCTGTTCTGACTTTAGAAAATCATTAAAAATTGTATAGAAATAATTATGAGTCATAATTTTTATTTCTAGATTCCTTAGTGAGTATATTTTCAATAGAAACAAGCGAAAGCACCATATAAAGCTCGTACAATGAGATAATTGATTTTTAGTGAATAGAGGTTAGAACCATCGGACAGTGAAACAGGGGAGACTTTAACGAATAAACTGTACTATTTGGCTAACCCAAAACTTCTGAAAATTTTATGATAAGAAGATATATGAGTCTAGTTTCAGGAAAAATTTACGGATCTAAATTTTGAGTTTTGTAACTCGAGTTATAATTAAATTAGTGACTATTATGCAAGTGGACAGTTTTATTGTGAGTAGTGAAATAATTTATTTTGATTTGTTTAAGTATTCGAAAAATATTTAATGTTCCCGGTTTGGACCCAAACCATTTTCGTTGCATGTTTTAGGGTTTCGAGGGTCCTTTTTAGGGACATATTGATTGAACTTGAGCAAATTAATTTTAAAATCAATTTTTTTATGCTCCGAATTAGTAAGTTAAGTCAGGTAACACCTCGTGCTCGACTCTGGCAACGATCTCGGGTAAGGGGTGTTACAAATAGAATGTTTATCTACAAGATAAACATTAAATTAAATTTAATATTAAGATAATCATTTTAATATTAAATTAATAAAATACTAGTAATATAAGTATTAAATTAAATTTAATATTAAAGTATTAAAATAATATTATTTTTGGAATAATTAATCTGAAATCAAATTTTATGGTTGAGTCCCAGTAGACGTGTAACTCTTCCACTGCTCAACCATTGATGACCAACCGTCGTCGGCCACCAGGACTCAACCGTCACAGCCACTGGCACCGCCGTGTTCGGTGATTCAGGTGCGACACTCTTATGACACCCCGAGCCAATTCGACTCCTGCTGGTTCAGTCCAGGTCAATGACGACCAGACCGGTCCGGTCTAATGACCGGTTGGACTATCGGCCCAATTTCACATACTAGGCCCAGTTTGACCAATTTTTGGATCTTGGTCTCAATTTTGGGCTCCTGAGCCAATTTACAATATCAGATCCAATTTTCAAGTTCAATTACCCATTGAGCCAATTGTCTGACTTGAAAATTAATTTCCAAAAACATCATATTAATTTTAATTGATTTGATTAGTTTAATTTTACTTGATCAAAATTAATTTTTCCAAAAATCACTAAGATTTTCCAAATTAATTTTTCAAAAAAATTATTTAATCAAATTCTCTAGTTGAACAATTATTACGACCACCTAATTTAATTCCACATCAAATAAATCGACTCAATTAAATTATTCTCAAAGTCGTAGAATTTTCTTCTGATTCAAATGCAGACCGATCGAGTTTTTGTTGAGCTAGCAGAGGGACCAATCAAACATATACAATTAGGCTCTAGTGATTGCAATTATATTCAGAAGCATCATTCTGATAATTCGCAATTACTTAATCAGGGAGTCAATCCACAAGAATTACCATGATTGAAAACTCATTATTGTATACTCTTTACGAAAACAATTCATCCAACTGCCTTGTCTAATGACCTCGTCATGTATGTGTTACCCTCGTATGATATCCTTGATTCCTTTGAGTTAAATTCGTTCACTCAATACAATTTTATTTTATCTCATTGTCACCATTGTGTCTTCTTAATGATTAATATGACCACTTTCAACAAATGATTGTGATCAATTGCTTGTTCAAGAACTAGCAACTCGTGGCCACGTTCCACATTTATCAATCTACACAATGTCAATGAAAGGATATCATTAACTCTTTAATTGAGCTATGAATTTCATTGTTGCTAGTAAAGGCATGCCATACACGCAACATGTACTCAACATATCAGTTATGGGCTCGATCATCTTTAGAGCATAAGCCTCCACTTATATCAAAGCACATGAGTTGCATACACATGGTCAGTGACTAACTCAGGATTTAAGTAAATCACACCATGAACATCACAATTGAATTAATTCACTAACGGATTCAGAATTAATTCATCTTGGGTCCAGTCTAATGTATCATTCTACAAATGAATACATTTGTGTCTCTACTCATTGAGTCAACTACTCTGATAGCCAAGACTAGCCATCTCCCCAATTGGAATTATAGACGACATAATAATCCTTCTCAATATTTGAATCAAATGCTCACTTTGATTCTTTTACGGGATTACAGACTCATTTAGATTATCTACGGAAGTAAGTTGTCTTTCTCACAATGTAAACGTTCTTTACAATGCCAGTTATCCTCAGTTTGAACTTTAGACAATCAATGAGCTAATATATGCTTGTCACAATTTTGCTATGCATGCAAAATATAAAAGACATAAATACAAAAGACATAATAGTGAAATGTGAAATTAACTTTATTTATTTATTCACCGTTCAAATAAATAGAAAACAGTTGCATGTTTACTACAATATGGACACATTTCCCAATAGTAAATAAAATGTGTTATGAAAACTTTGATTACCATAAAAGTGTTAATGAGCCTATTTGAATGTGTATAAACAATAATTTATTTATATTATTTACATGGAAGTGTTTATAAAGTTACTAAGTCCATCCATGAAATAGATTGCAAATTTTTGCTTTTAGTCAATATATGTTAAATACATGAGAATTGATAGACAAAAGATAAAGAGTAATGGAAATATGATTTTCTACTATTTAGAACCTACTATACAAAATGTACATATATATGATGTCAGTTGAAATGTGAAAATATGTATGTGTACATGAGATGACACTTTGTGACAAATATTACCCTTGTATCTTAGTGAAATGGCTAGGATACATATGGCATACCATAGGGATTGGCATATGCGCATTGTACAGAGACATGACATGGACCAAAGACATGATATGTTGCCTTACGACATCGCACTTCGATTCAACCCATGTCTTTCATATGTTCAGTGTGTTGGTTGTTGGAATCCTAAGAATCCTAACTATATATTTTACTAGAATTACAAGAGTTATGAAATCAAATATGATAACAAATTGTAGTTGTAACAACCTAATTTTGACCCTAATCGGATATAGTGGTTTCGGAACCACGAATCGAGTCAGAAAAATATTTTTATATTACTTTTAGTGTTTATTATATGTTAAGTTATAGCTGTGAAAATTCGTGTGGAAATTTTATCTTTTGAAGGTTCAATTTGATAAAAAATGATTTAATCGCGTAAAATAAAAATTTAGAGGTTAAATTTTAAAAGCACTTATTTGTTGTTGTCTTTTAAGTGGGAGGTCTAAAGATGTAATTAGACCAAAATATAGTTAGTGGATGACATATGACAACATTGTCCTTTATATATATGTTTTATATATTTATTATAATAAGGATAATTAAGTAATTTAGTAATTATAATGTATATATGTTAAAATAAACTAAGAAAAGATGATTTTTATCATATTTGAAAGCCTAATGTGTAAGAGAACTCATGCATGGTTTCTTTTTGAATGTTCGGCACTTCTAAAGATAAATTAAGATATGGTTTGGTTTCGGTTTTTGATAATTTTTACGTTTTTGAGATCGTTGTTTCGAATACTATCCGACCCATGTTTGAATTTTTAATTTTGATGAATATTTTGAGTTGTGCCATTGATGAACATTTGTGTTATGTGATGTTTGATGATGAATAATGAAAGATACATTTTAGATTAATATGTTTTGTATTGGAAGTTTTGGTGAAATTGAGTAATTAGAGTTAAATTGTGAAATTAAATTTTTGAGGGATTAAAATGTGAAATAAATGAAATGTGAGGATTTGTATGAACAATAGGTACATTCGGCCCTTGTATGTTGTGAACAAATTTTGTGTTTTATCCAATAGGGACTAAATTGTAAAAAGTGTAAATGTTAGGGGAAAAAATGGTAATTTACCCATTTATGTGTTTTTGGATTAAATTGAATGTAATTATATTTAAACTAGCTTATTTTGAATATAATTAGATCAAGAACCGAAGAAATCAGAGTTGGATCGAGGAAAAACTAAAGTTGTCGATTAATCGTCTGGTTTCGACTTTTCAACGTCCGAGGTAAGTCCATTAGCAATTTTAGGTTATTAAATTAGTATATATGCATGTATATCTATTGTATTTTGATGAGCTGAAATTGAAAGTATATGGATTGAATTTGGTTTAAGTATGAATGATATGTATATATGTATATATATGTATCATGTTCAAAATATATATATGTATAAATACTTGTTTTTAATCAAAGGTAATTATATATATAATATATATGTATACATAAGGTCCGAATATATATATAAGCATATACATGTATAAACCCTTGGACTTGGTTAAAGGTATGAGTGTGTATATATATGTACACGTGAGTTGTAATATATATGTATACTCATGAATAAGTCTTGAATATATTTAAAGGTATGAATCTTATGTATGTATATGTAATTTGAATAAGTGTGTATATACATGTACAAATTTTGTATTGAATTAAAGGCATGAAATTGTTAGCTTAGATTATCTATAAGGTATTAGAATGTATGATATATATTTTCTTTGAATTGATTTTTTAATGTTATGAAATATATATATGTGTATTTAAGTGATTCAATTAGTAAATGTATATTACTTAAAGTATGATATAAGTTAAATGATAAGACTTTAATAGTAAAATTTAATTTATTAAGTTATATGTATATATATGTGAGTGTACGGATTTATAATTAAATTATTTAGCTGAATTTGGCATTTGATCTTTATATATCTATGTGGTTTAAAAATATAGTTTATAAATTATTGAGCTAAATTTTTATGTATGGACAGTATATACAAATATAGTTCAAACATGAGTAACAACTTCGGTGAATTGAGATTTTCAGGCTCAGTGCCTATCAGGTTTATTGTCAGTGAAATAATTCAGACTTTATTTCTAGCAGGCTTGATGCCGGTGAAATTATTCAGACTATACATCTAGCAGGCTTAATGCCGGTGATACATTTCGGACTATAAGTCTAGCAGGCTAAAAGCCGGTGTACCGAATCAGGTTTTAAAACCTAGCAGGCTAAGTGCCGGTGAATCTGTTTAAATTATGTGAGAATATGCAACTGATATATCTATGATTTTGATTATATGGAATTGATGAATACATAAACATTCGATCTATTTTTCAGTTACATGTATTTGATGAGTATACAAATGTTCAGTCATATGATTTTGGTTATATTAAATTGATGAGCATATATATATTCGGTCTAAGCAATTGTTAAATATATATATATATGCATTCGATATATGCATATATTAAATATATATGCATTAGGTATATGCATTTGCTAAGCAATTGATAAATATATATTCAGCAAATGCATTCAATAAGTATATATATATATATTTGAGGTGTATATACATTTGTTTATAAGTATTTGATGAATATGTTTGGATTCGGTTATAATGTTTATTTAGTATATATATATATACATGTTTGGTTAAATGCATTCGGTTATAATGTTTATTATATGATCGGTTATATGCATATGATGTATCTGTATACATATATTCGATGTATGCATTCGACAGTATATATATATATTTAATTATAAATAAAATGGTTTAAGGACAAGAAATGCTAATATAATAATTATTTGTGTTATTTACGATTTCAAATGAATTTGATTTGGAAATTATATGACTTTTATATATATTTTTTGTTACGCTATAGACTTACTAAGCTATATAAGCTTACTTTATTCGCTTATGTCTCTGCTTTTATAGACTTTAGATCAAGCTTCAAGCTCGGGATCGTCAACAAGTTCATCACCCTATTTATTATCTCGGTATTTTAAATATTTAAATTCTAACTATGGCATGTATAGACTATATAAATGTTTTGAAGGTCGTATTTTGTTGTATTGTATATGATTATAATAGCCATACTAAAATGGTTTATTTTTTATGAATTTGCTAGTTTGCAATGTCTATATTAGTTAGATTTTAATGTCTTTGTTTATTAAAATGGTTAGAAGAGAGAAGTTTAAAATTTTGCAATTTGTTTTATATAGACCAAGCTTATTATATATATATATATATATATGTAATATATAAGTATTGATTTTGAGATGGTTGTGTTTGTTCGATAATGCCTCGTAACCCTAATTCGACGACGGATACAGGTTAGGGGTGTTACAATAGTGGTGTGAGAGAAATAATCAATGAACTTAATATATAATAAGTTATACATATTAAAGAGTCATATGTGGTTTAAGAGATATGTCTAAATGTGTATACATGAAACATATCAAATTGAAAAAATAATAAGGCTATAAGGAAAATACATGCAATGAGGAGAAAATTATCTACTACATTAAAGTTCACTAAATTTCTCCTTAGGGGTTACTTAGATGAACATTACTTTGTAAAGAACTAGTAAACCATTAATATAAAAGTTGAATCTTAAAGTTCAAATAATTAGGTAAGAAATTGTGAAAATTTTAAAATATGTTATAAATAAATGTGATAGTAATAATTTAAGGTCTCATTATTAATAAAATAGTAGGATAAGTTGGATTATCTTTGAGTACTTACTAAACTCTTTGATCTTAACGCGTTAGTGGTTCAAAATGCATAGGTTAAAGATTTTTCGAGAGCTTAGAGTTCAAATCGTGTAGCATTGCATCACCATTGAAGTTTTAAAATTGATAATTTAGTATTTAAATTAACTTAGTTTTAGTGTGATGGCATGTATACTAAGGCTTGGATTAGTGATCTGCCATAATTCATTATGGCAAATTAGAGTCTTTTCAGCACTTAATTAGCTTGTTTTCAAGTTGTTTTACATTATTTTGTTACGCTTTCTAATTCTAATAGCTTATCTTTAATTTTAGTAAACTAAGTTTTTTACACATATTTTGGCAATGTAATAACCTATTGGGCCAATATAGGCCTAGGGAAAGACTGACAAGTCCATTTAGTGTATAGGACACCATTTTCAGGCCAAGGAACACTAGAGACAACTTTAGCGTCATGACACCAGCACATGCGATGTCGCAACACAACACTTCAAAACCAAATAAGTTCCCTACGAAGTTCAGTGTCACGACACCGGTCACAACATCGGTCACGACACCATAGCGATAAAAGGTAAAATTAAGCTAAGGGTGTTTTCGTCTACATAACACAGCTTATTTAGTCTAATGGTTGGTATTTGACCTAGTTAAGGAAAAAAACATTGCTATATATACTAATACTTAGGTTAAGTTAAGGAGTTCGTTTAGAGAGCCATTTTAGAGTAGATTTGTAGGATTTAATTTTAGTTTTCATTTTTATAACACCCCAAACCCGATCTAAACGTTATGACCGAATCTGGCGATGTCACATTGTAACACCCCTTACCCGTATTCGACCCCAAACCGAATCTAAACGTTATGACCGAATCTAGAAGACATACATTTGCATACGTATTAAACCGAGTTACAAAATTTCATCCGAATTAAAACTTTCAAATTTTTAACGTGCTTTTATAATTCTTTACAACATATCCTCGAAATATTATATTCATAACAAATAGGGCCTACGAGACCCGATATTTACTCATGTAATTCAAAGCTTCATTTCCATTTCATTCAATTCACAATTTCTCATGTTCACAATTCAAATCAATTTCTCAATCCAATATATATATTTTTATCATCTAAGAATATAATTCAAGTTACACGAACTTACTGAGCTAAATTACGTAAATACCAAAATTTAGGGACATTTTGGTAATTTTCTATTCCTTGAATTTCCACCCAATCTTGATATAAATTAATATTCATTCAATTTATCAATTTAAATAATAAAACAATTCATTTCATGCAATTTGGTCACTTTTTGACATTTTACAAAATTACCCTTAAAATTTTACTTTTATTCAATTTAGTCCTTGACCCTAAAACATGTAAATTAGCTATTTTAAAATAAACTCATATTAGCTGAATATTCACATATATTTTCCTCCTCCTCCACCCTGTTCCACATCCTTGATATATACATAATACCACTATTAACTTGTTTACTCATAACAAGTTTTTCACTTGAGTCATAGTCACTAAATTAATTATATCTTAAGCTACGAACTCGTAATTGTGATGCAAAATTTTTATCTAAAACTAGACTCACATATATTCTTACCATAAAATTTTTAGAATTTTAGTTTATCCAATAAGTACATTTTATTCTTTAAAGTTTCCCTATTTCACTATTTGACAATTCCAAACCCTCTTCACTAAAAATTAATTATATCTTTGTACGTAATTCGGATGATGTACCCGTTTGTTTCTATTGAAAATATACTCATTAATGATTTTAAACATATAAATTATAACCCATAATTAATTTTTAAAATTTTTAATGATTTTTCCAAGTCGAAAAGGGAACCCGAATTCATTCTAACCTTATCTCACAAAATTTATTATATCTCATGATTTAAAATTCCATTACTTACACCGTTTCTTCTATGAGAAACTAGACTCAATAATATTTATTTTAATATTTTATTCATACTCTCATTATATTTCCAGAATTTATGGTGATTTTTCAAAGTTAACCTACTGCTGCTGTCCAAAACTGTTTTAGTGCAAAATGTTGATTACTAGGTGTATAACTCACTTATTCCCTTTCTCTATAATATTTCCCATCACTTTCACTTATTTCCCTTCACTAATATATCAAGAACATAAGACCTTATGTAAGAAAACTCTACTATAACATTATTTCCATGCTTTTCAATAATATCAAACTTAAAAATATATTGAAATCTTGATGTTCTTACCTTGTGCTATTGATTTCAATCTTTAACTTGATTTTCTCTCTCCTCCAGCTTCTATTTCTTGAATCTAACTTGATATTCTAGCTCCCCATTGTCTCCTTGTTATTCTTCTCCCTTGGAAGCTATGGAAATTCTTTTGATTTCTAGGTGAAATGGTAAATTTTTGGTGGAAGGACCAAATTGTAAAGTAAGCAAAACTTTCTTTCTTCTCATCTCTTCTTTTCTCACGTTAGTTGCATGGAAATATGGTGGAATGGATGATTCTTCATGTTCCTTTTCTTATATATAATAAATAAAATAATAATAAAATAATAAAATATCATTTAAAAATCAAATTAAAATATTAATAAACTAATATTTATATAATTAATATAAAATATCTCCAACATCATCATCATCTTCTAAATTTCTCTGTCTTATAATTGACCATTTTGCCCTTTATAATCTTTAAAAATTCCATCATTGAGTCACCACTTAACTTGGTACAATTGTGATTTAGTCCCTCAAAATTCTTCACCTTTTCAATTTGGTCCTAATTCATCCATTTTCCTTAGTTTCTAGATTATTTCACCCTTAAAATATTTACACTATTTGGTCCTTTAACTTTTTTGTATTTACACTTTAATCCCTCAAATTTTGAGTATTTACTCTTGGGCAACAAAACTTTTCTCACTTTTGCGATTTAATCCTTTCTTGAACTAATATGTCATAATATAATTCCCAATGTTGCCATAACTCAAAATTTTCCTTTTTGTCACTTTATTTCCTTATTTTACTATCAAGGATACCTACTTTCTTATTGTAGTAATTTTCGGGGTATTACAATTTTATTTCAATTTAGTCTTTTGTTCTAAAAACATAATTTTTCTTCTTGTTCTGACTTGGATTCGATTTGGATCTAAGCCTCCTTTTATTTAGTTCTTTATCAATTTCTTTTGGTTTTCAATTGCAATCGACGTTATCTCTGCAACTGTCAAAGGAATTTCAGTTTTCGTGCACAACTCGATATCAAAAATAATAAATTTCTCTATTCCCTTGTTTTAGTTAAATATTTTATTTGCTTGTTTAATTTGAATTTAGGGAAAATTGTATCTAGATCCATAAGTGGCTAACCTCCTTAAGAAGATTAATGATCAGATGTGGGAATAATTAACGAAAGAATTAGGACTTGTTTTAGAGTTAGTTGGCTTAAATTAGGTGTGCTTAAGCTCTAGAATTAACAACCATAGGAAGTAATCTAGGTAAATGAGGTCGAGAGAATATTTTACCAAGTACCTCTTAATTTATCATAGTTTAAACGGTGAGGTCGAGAGATAAGTTGTTTTTTCCCATTAATTAATTAGTTAAAGGTCGAGAGGTAATAACTGGTTAGTTATTAGCTAATTCAATAAAACACGAGTTTTGAAGTTAATTATGAACACTAATGAGAGTTAATCTCTGCTTATTTATTTGAGTTAATTTTGATTGTTTATTTGTCTTCTTTAGTTTTATCTAATTCATGCTATTTTTTATTCAATTTTGATTTGGTTTTTCGTACTATAATTCTAGATGATTATTGCTTATCCCTATTACTGTAGGAAATAATTTTTAGTTTAATTCAACCTCCCTTGGGTACGATCCTTGGAATACTTCCCAGAATGTTTTCGTTGTACACTTTACTATATTACAATTTGATCCATATACTTGTAGGCACCGCTTCTTAATTTTATATCTTTTGGTTGCAATATTTCCTGTAACAGCCCGTTTTTAATGGTGTCAAAAATAGTGGTTTTGAAACCATAATTCTAACGAGTGAGTTATTATTTTAATATTATTTAATGTCTATGGAATTTTATTAAGGTCTTATTAAAGTTTTTTAAGAAATTTTGAAGTTTAAATGGTTAATTAGGTAAAAGGACTAAATCAAAAAAGGTGTAAAAGTTGAATTCTACTAGTTAAAAGGGCAAAATGGCTATGGAAAGGAAATCTAATGGACTTATATAGTAATTATACCATAATGTATGCTAGTGGATTTGCATGGACAAGGTTAATTTGAAATTTTTTATTCTTAAGGGTAAATTGGTAAATAAACCTAAAATAAACTAAGAAAAATGCTATCATCTTCCCCATTTTCATTTTTTGGCTGAAATCACCATTTTTGAATGGGGAGCATTTGGTTTCTTCTTCTACCTTGCATGGTATGATTCTGTGTTCCATTTTTAATGATTTTTTTTTTGTTTTTGAGTTCGTTTTAGCTTAGTCTACCTAGCCTGGGGGTTAATTTGCAAAATTGTTAAAAGTTGAAGGAGTGACCGTGGTTGTTTTTAATAGGTTTTGATGTTAGTTGATAGATTAGTAATCTTGGTTGTTAAATAAACATGTTCTATTAAGTGATTTTTGATGAATTTTGAAATAAGGATTAAATTGTTAAAAGTGTAAATTTACGGGTTTTGTTGTGAATTTTTGGTAATAATGGGTTGTTTCAAAGTCCCTTGTAACATTGGTTTACATGGATTTAGGTTAAAATGAGTTGTATTCAAGTTATGAGTTTAAGGACTAAATTGTGAAAAGTTAAAGTATTAGAGGTAATTTTGTAATTTGACATAAATATGAATTATGGATTAAATTGAATGTTAGAAGTATTTAATTGAATGAAATTATCTATTTAGATAAAGATAAATCACAATCAGACTTAAATTGAGGAAAAGCTAAAGCTTCGGATTAGTTCGGATTCCATTTCTACGACCCTAGTTATTAAGGTAAGTTCGTATGAACTATGATCGTTTTAATGTTAGCTAAATTGAATAATTTCTATGTTGTTTTAATATATATGAATTTGAGTATAAATGTACTAATGTTGTGAATAATTTACAGATAACAAATCCCGTTTGAACATTAAGAATTCTTTGGATACGAAAGACATGTCATTAGGGATTTCATGTTTCGGATGCTGGTCTTGAATGCCTTATCGATAGCTTAGGTCCTGCATTTATTGTGGATTCTTCATAGCTCGTATGAGCGGCATCGTGTAGCTTGCATTCTGACCCACAGCTCGTTTGAGCAGACCAATTTCACAGCTTGTGTGAGCATTGATGTAAAGGAAATATTACAACTATATGGAAAGACACACTATGTGTAAGCATTCCCGAGTATCCGATGTAATTCTAAGTTCAACGGGTAAGAAAAGGAAATGAAATGGTAAGTATTCAAATGGAAATCAACTTATCTTATGGTTGAATTCATTTGTATCATGAACAAGTATACTAACTTTTAAGTTGATGATGCTTGTATAGGCTTATGCTAACTTAGGATTTTGGGTTGATATTGTGCTTATTCTATAAATTGTACTAATGAAATGGTAAGTTTTTTACAAAATTTTATGCGAGCTTACTAGGCACTCGTTGTTTACCTAGTTACTTTCCTTTGTTTTATAGATATTCGGAAGCTCGATAAGTTGAAGCTCGTCAGAGACTTATCTCACTATCTAGCAACCTTTTCAGTAGTTTTTGTGTATTTTGGCCAAGGTTGATATGTATAGGTCTTTTTTAATGGTAGTTTATGGATGTGTAATGGATGTTTTGGTATGCATATGTCTTGAATTTTATGTTTGGTTTGATGAACTTTAATACCTTACCAAGTTATGTCACTTTGGGCACTTTTAAGTTCTTATATATAAGGCCTTTTTGGTATGTTGGTGATGGCTTGTAAATGGTCATTTGTGATATGATTTGGTAGATAATTGAACTAGGTTATACGCTTGAAAAGTAGCTATGTTGTTTTAAATTTATTCATAATATTTTGATACAATGGTGGTACCTTTGAATGGCATATTGGTTAGATGAATTATGATGTTTGAAATGGCATGTTTAGGTGTGTTTGAATGATGTTTTAATCCCTTGAATGTGTGCTCAAATGGAATGGTTATTTGAGTATGATTTTGCATGTAAATGGCTTGATTTTAGGTAAATTTTTGGGATCATATTGGCCATGCGGCACACACAGCCTATCTAGACGGTCATGTGTCATTTGAAACTTCTTACTACTTTAAGTCAATGAGTTACATGACCTAGCACACGGCTTGACACACAGTCGTGTGTGGCAACTCAGAGAGTTTCACAGCCGTGTGACCCTACTTAGTGAGTTACACAGGTAATGACACGGGCTAGGACACGGTCGTGTGTCCCTTTGCTCGAATGTCACACAGCCGTGTGACCCCTATTTTCCAATTTTTGTAACTTTTCTTAAAACTTCTATTTTGTTTCAAATTAGTCCCGAACTGCTTCTAAGCTACTTTTAGAGCCTCAAACGCTCGATTTAGGGACCAAATGTATATGTTTAATTCTATTTAATGTGATTTACTTAAGTATTGTTTAATTATTGTATTGAGATGTATTAAGGTTAAATGTTTTCCAATTGTATAATAATACTTCGTAACCCTAATCTAACGACAGAGACGGGTTAGGGGTGTTACATTTCTAGTCCCAACATTCACACGTCTAGCAACGGTAAAGTTATTGGCGTCGTTGCCGGAGAGGTTTCGACATTAAACTAAATTTTTATTTTCTGTAATTAATAGGATAAATAGGAAAATTCAAATTATAGATGCAATTTTTATTTTGTGTTGTTTTAATTTGATTTTAGATTATTAATTCTAGTTTTATTCATTCTTATTTCAATGTATGACTCGAAGTGAAATCATTCCAATCGAGTCGAATCCTGAGCCAAAGAGATTTTTTAGACGAACTTGTCAACAAATGCAAAACAACCCACCCATGATAGTTGTTTTACCTCGAGAGAATTCATTGTTTGACAATCCACTTGAACCACTAGCACAAATCTCAAGAGAACCACTAATGGCTAGACAAGAAAGGACATTGCGTGAATATGTGCTACTCACTTTAAATATTGTATGAGGCAGTATTGAGAGGCCGACTATTAATGCCAATAATTTTGAAATCAAGACAACTACCATACGGATGATTCAGAACACTCTACAATTCTGAGGCAATATGATGGAGGATCCTAATCAGCACTTAAAGAGGTTTCTTCAACTTTTTGATACATTTAAATATAATGGGATCACCAATTACACATTTGTCTTTGGCTGTTCCCCTTTTTATTGTGTGATAATGTGCATGATTGGCTTAATTCGCAGGATCCAGGTTCTATTACTACCTGGGAAGAGCTAGCGAAAAATTTTTACAGAAAATTTCCCCATAAGTAGAACAATCCAACCAAGGCGCGACATCGCAAACTTTAAGCAGATAGAGGGAGAGAACCTATATGAGGCGTGGGAATGTTTTAAATCATTGCTAAGGAATTGCCCCCATCATAGGATGTAAGAATGGCTTCAGTTAGAAAAAATTTAAAATGGTTTTGATGCTAATTTGATATTCAAATTAGATGGTGCATCCAGAGGGCTAATTGATTATATGGCATGAATAAGAAGTTGTGTATAAAAAATTATAAATAATGTATAATGTATGCATATAAGGGTTGAATGTTTATTAGCGATGTTTGGATGAATTGATGGTTAGAACATTATATTGTATGATTAGAAAGTGTTGAAAGTTTATAAGTATTGTTCGTTTGGTCAATTATAAAGTGAAAATGTGTTTGTGCTTTGAATTGTTTGAAATTGCATGTTTGTAAATGAAATTTGCAAAAACAGTATGTGACATCGTGATGTCATTTGAACATCATTGCGACGAGAAAATGTTTGTAATGTCACGTTGAGATAAGGAACCTTATCATCTCAACGAGGCCAAACAGTAAGTGACGTCATGACATCGAATGAACTAATGTCATGACATGAAAAACTATTTAGTGATGTCACAACATGGTAATATTAATGTCACGATGACAATCTTGAGTTCTAATTTTTTTACAATTTAGTCCTAATTCGATCTCGGGTTAACTTTAAAGCTTTCATAAGCTCATATAAGACCTCGAGAATGTATACTTATTATATTTTTTTGTCTATAACTCTTATATTTGCATGATTGATGATGTGTATATGTATCTAAACTTTTCGTAGTTACAACGACAACAAATGTGACACACCGTAGCTCAAACTCGACAATCAGGTCAGGTATAAGGTGTTACAAAATGAATAGATAGTATGATATAGAATGAAATGAGTTATGATGTTGCCAAATATTATTTAATAGATGTGTATAAGCTTGGCTAAATGAATTTATACATCATCCTGGTATTTTATCTTGAATGGTGCATGAATTGGTTGCCTCTAGAATATGTATTGAATATGTTCATGTTGATAATGCTATTGAATTATTGACTTGAATCATGACGGTATCATTGAGATTTATCGCTTAGCGTACAATATGTTTATTCCATGCACAAGTAATTGTAGATCTTAAAGATTCGAGGAGTGATCCGACATCCAAATTGCAACTTTCGACTCAGCAATGTTTGTAAAGTTTCCTTATGTTTTCAATAAATGGAATGTACCTAAGTGTTGAGTTGGTTTGTAAAGTGTGTGACCATTTTGATAATTGGGATAACAAATGTTGAATTGAATATGACCAAATGGTAATGTATATGGTGTTTTTTGTAGTAGTTAAAGTCTGAATGAATTTTGGTATGAAAATGACTTTTTGGGCAGGTTGTAGTGAACTGGTGTAAATGGACATTTCCGAAACAGTCAATGACGTCATGACATCAAACCTTCAGCATTGTGATTAGAAATGAACAGTGAGTGGCGTCACAACCTAGAATCCCCAAAGTCACAATGTCAACTTGATAGTTTGAAATCTTTACATTTTAGTCCTAATTTGATCTCGGGTTATTAAAAGAGCTTCTTTAAGCTCGTATACAACTCAAATATAATTATATATTTTATATTTTAGTGATGTTTTAACTAAATAATATGTGCTTGCTATGCGCTTGAATTGTATTTGATCATAGTTGCTCTGGCAACGAATGTGACATCCCTTAGCTCGGACCTAGCGATAGAGTTGGGTATGAAGTGTTACAACTCAACATATGGTTTGTTTATTCTATGTACAAGATCAATGTATATTTAAGCCTCAAAATGATCAGCAGTATCCAGAATCGACTCTCGACTCAAAATGTTTGTACAGTTTTTGTTAACTTAATAGTAAGTGGCATGTACCTAAGTTTGGGTTAGATTTTAAGCTCAATTTGTCATTTGGCATATGTGCTGAAATAGTTACCTTTTGAGTAAGACCAATTGTGTTGATGAAAAAACTCTATGAGCAATTAATTGAATTAAATGAATAAAATGGATGCAAATGGTAAAGTTAAAGAAATGAGAAACATTTGGAAATGAATATGGTTTTTCTAAATGAAAATGAAAATGACTCGAAAATAAATTTATGATTTTCAATTATTATTCAAAATGACAATAAATTTATTGGTCATGATGAATCCATTGAATGTAGAAATATAAATATAATTTCACATAAATTCTTTTACTAGTAAAGTCGTCATGATTTTAATAGAATTAGAACTGGGTTGAGAATATTATTTATTGGGAAAATTAAATTATTTAAATTAATTTAAGATGTTTATTTTGGGAAATAGAAAATAAATATCAGGTTAGATTGAATTATAAAATATTAGGTTAGAAGTTCAGGAAGTACCTGTAATTGGACCTGATATGAGATAGGCTCAAAAGCCCCTCATGTTTAAAGTAAGGGACGATAAACCCTAGTTTTTTTAACTAGAGTTGAGGCCTACCTAATCCTAGTTAAACTAGGAGTTCATTTTGAAACATTATTATTTTGCCCTATAAATAGATGGCACATGTAGGGCTAAAATATACAATTTTGAGATATTGTTATTCAGCCCGAAAATAGTGAGAATTTATTCTTTAAGTACTAATTCTATTTTTCGGAATAACAAATTTATCGGATTCTATTAAGAGAGAATTTTACTTTTCCACTGAAAGTAAAATAAACAATTTCTAGTTCTATATTTGATTCAAATTCGTTCGAGCCCACACTCGAAGTAGTTTGTGGTACAGGAATAGCGAAAAAAGTTATTCGGCTGAAAGCCAAAAACGACAAGGATCCATCTAGCTGAAAACATAGGTGCGATTTTGATTAAGGGTTTATTGCTATAAATATCACAAACTGGCACGATTTTCAAAATCTTTATTTTACGCTGTGCAAGAAAACCATTTTCGAATAAAAAATTTTCAACAATTGGTATCAGACCTACAGGTTGTGCTATGTTTATAGTATAAACTGAAACCAAAATTCTCTTTATTCTTCATGTGTGATTAATTTTGATAAGATGTGACATTCTTGTAATTGTATGGATGTTTGGGGGAATGTATGCGAATGAATGTATGATATTATTTATTGTTATGTTTGAAAGAGTCATTTTGTCAAAGTTGTGATTCCTAGAACATTAAATGTAATTTTAGTAATTTCTTCGGCATGTATAAATTAGATTGTGGACTATCATTTTCCCACAGAGTTTAATTTTATTGTTCTAGAATAAATTATGTTGAAAACGAACATAAGAATTATGTAACCTAAATTTTTCGATAGAACCCAAAAAATCGAGACACATCTGGGTCAATTGACACAACACAAACCCAACCAACAATAGATCAACAGTGGTTTGACGATGATGTTCGATGGCAAGGGCCGGCAGTGGAAGCTGACAGTGGTAGATGGTGGTACAGCGGTGGCCAACAAAGGTTCAACGATGACTCGAGACAATCTAACGATGGTTGATGATGATCGTCCAGTAGCAACTCAACTGATATGGAAACGGTAATGAAGACGTGGAAACGGCAATGGAAAGACAGCGACAGCAAGAACGTGAACCGATACTACACCAAAAGTCCATGGTGGAAAAATAGAATTATGAAAGTATGCTTTGAGATGAATTTTATAATTTTTAACTTTTTTCTAGGATGGAATCATGGAAACTTTGGCTGGTAAGGGTCATTTAAATTTTATGCTTTTAATTATGATAGCATGATGATATTTATATGATTGCAATTATATGATCATGCATATGTATGATAAGCATGCCATATAGTTTAGGACAGAATGCCACATACATTTGTTATGCATATATTGACCATTTATGATGAAACTGAAAATTAATTACCATGCATGTTTTTAAAGATTGAATAGGAGAAGGTCCCTAAATAAGACCTACAGCCTCTATCAATACTCTCTTATTATGGCATGAAAATTTAACTACCCCATAGTAGGATTGTCATGTGGACTTCATTGAAGTGATTTCCAAAAAGTAGAACTGTCTTGTAATCGTATGATAGTTGGACCGACCCTGTTGTAGGTATTACCAGGCGATATAATAAGTTTTATCTTGAAAGAGAAAAACTAGTCACAACATGTTACTCTATAAGATTATCCCACGATAACTTATTTTTGGTACATGAAGCGATAGATGTTGAGTTGATGATTGTACACTAAAGATCTTCTAGTTAAATAACTTCCAATAAAACTCTACTTAAGTTAAAATGATGGTCAAACATTAAATGATTATTAGTACGTGTGAATGTTTAAAATCTTAAGGCTTAATTAGAAATCTAATATTAACATCTAATTTAATAAAAAGATATAGCATCTAAAACCACTAATAAAACCCTAAAATCTAACCTAATGTAAAATCCTAAAATATCTAATAACCCTACGAACTCGTCTAGCTAAAATAAATTCCAAATAAAAGCCCTCAAACTTAAACTTAAATTTACTAGCAATCCAGAAAACTCAAATCTCAAACACAAGTCAAATATAAATATATAAAGGAAATAAATCATGAAATAATAATAACACGCAAAATAAAAAAAAAATCATTAAGTTTAAATATAAAGAAAAATAATAAAAGGAAATAAAGTAAAAAGGGATTTCGGTTCGAAATAAAATAAATACCCCTAGGATGACCCCTTTTAACAAAAATAAGAGGCACGGGGGGACTTATGTAGCAAATATTTTCTCTTCCAAGGCTGTAAAAGGACCAAAAACATGTTAAAAAAAGAAAACATTCATTCTTTTCTCTCTTAAAATTGAAGCCATTTTCTTTCTCTCTCTCTGCCATTTATGTTTGATTATCCAGCCAAGCTCCGTCGACGGAGACCTTAAGAGTTCGATTCCCGACGGCGAGCCATCTTGTATGGCGTCTAGTAAAAAAAATGTTCTATTTCTTTTTTTAAATGAAAATATATTCGATTTTTTATTGGTTGTACTATTTTGCCCTTGTACCGCATCTTTGTTGTACTACTTGGTAAAAAAAGGGACTTTTTTTCTTTACATTTTCACCAGCGATGGCAAAGAGGCTATGGCCACTAAAAAGAAATGAGCTTTAAAAATAACCTGATTTTGTAAAACAGCCCATCTAAGCTTTGAATTCAAAACCGGGCTTGAATAACACTGGACTTAAAGAGTGAGCTCAAAAATAATCTTGAAATGACGGGCTCCCAACAGGCTAAGCCCAAAACTGAATCGGCTTTAAAAATCGGACTCAAATAGAAATGAGCTCCCGATGGGCCTCATGCGATGAAAATTAAGCCACCCTGAAGACGCCAAATTTGAAATGAAGTCAGACATCACATTCAAAGTTCAGATTTGAAGGAAAAAACCATCTATCTCCAATATTATTCAAAAATAATACCCAACTTAAAACCCACCATGAATGGTCCAATTTTAATTATCAAAAGTCTAATGTATCCACTCAATTTAGAAATATCTTAAAGTTGTACCTTTAACCTTAATTTTAAAATCAAATTAAAACTTAATTAACTTAAAAAGAAAATGTTTTTTTCTTGGTTAAAAGATAAAATTACCTCTTAAAGGAAAAGCAATGAACCACCATAAACAGTCCAGGTGAAACACCCTTAAGATAGAAATCAACAAGAAAGCACTCAAAAACACATCATACTTAACTGTGAAAAGAACATAAGGAACACCATTAAATACTCAGGAAAACCAGCTTTCCATGAAAAAAAAAGGATCGTGGCTTTTGCAAGAAAAAAACCAGACCCCATACAGCTATAGTGTAACTTGAGGACTCAGCACAATCCAACCAAAATGAACAAAGCAACAGCAAACTGATGACGCGATCCCTCTAAATAGAACCTCGTTGCTTTGATAAAGAACCTTCCCTAATAACTAGACCACCTTTATTTTTCAACATTTACAAAGCAAATGTCAATACCATCATCGAGAATGTGAACAAGCTCCTCATATCCATCCACAGCAAATCACCCCTTCAATGTATATCGAGACAAAAGAACACATCTTGCTTAGCTTCCAAAAATACCTCAATTGAACAATCAATCACATTAACAATGCCACCCATCCATGTCCTCCATAGCAAGTTACTGAACACCAATCACTACACCAAAAGAGGCCTTTAGTGGCATCTATAGCGGCGTTTTAACACAAAACGCCACAAAAAATCGAGCAATAGCGGCAAGTGTTAAAAAACACCGCAAATTATAAGAAATAGCGGTGATTTCCCAAAAGCACCACAAAATAGTTAGGTAAACGGTACCGTTTTCTCGGTCAGCTTCAAAGACATTAGTGGCGCTTTAAACAAAACGCCACAAAAGTGAAGCATTAGCGGTGCCTGTACAGAAGCGCCGCAAAATTGATTAACAGACGACACCGTTTTGATTTAGGTTTGATGACATTAGTGCTGTTTATAAGAAAACGCCGCAAAAGATCATGTATTAGCGGCGCTTTCCCAAAGCGCCACAAAAGTTTTTACCAAACGACGTTGTTTTCTTGTTGAGTTTTAGACACAATAGTGGCGCTTTAAAGAAAGCGCCGCTGAAGTTAATCATTAGCGGCGCTTCAGAAGAAGCACCGGAAAATGTTTTAAGCATACGTCGTCTTAGGGACAATAGTGGCGGCACTTTCCTGAAGAGCCACAAAAGATTTTACCGAACGACGTCGTTTTCTTGTTGAGTTTTAGACACAATAGGGGCGCTTTAACGAAATCGCCACTAAAGTCAATCTGAAGCGCCGTAAAAAGTTTTAAGCATACGTCGTCGTTTTCTGTTGTGCTTAGGGACATTAGTGGCACTTTTCTAAAAACGTCGCAAATGTCTGTAATAGTTTTAGGCAAATGACAACGTTTTCTTTTTCAGATTTAGAGATATTAGTGGCGCTCTGCTAAAAACGCCATAAAATTCAATAATTAGTGGCGCTTCTATGGTAGCGCCGCAAAAATTTTTAAGCAAACGGCAATGTTTTTTTTGTTAAGGTTTAGGTACATTAGCGGCGCAACTTTAAAAACGCCGCAGAATTCAAGCATTAGCGGCGCTTCCTGTTAAGCACCGCAAAAATATTTAAGCAAACGGCGTTGTTTATTTGTGGAGGTTTAGAGAAATTAGTGGTGCTTTGTAGAAACGCCGCAAAATTCAAGCATTAGTGGCGCTTTTTTAAAAGCGCCGCAAATTGTTAAGCAAAACAATTTTTTTTGTTGAGCTTTAAACGCATTGGCGGTTTAGGGATTATGGATTTAGGCCTTACGGTTTATTGTTTATTGTTTAAGGGTTGAGGTTTAAGGTTTATATTTTATATATGTTTTATGATTTAAGGTTTAGGATTTAGGGTTTATATATGTTCTATGATTCAGGGTTTAATGAATATGGCCGAGTTAGGGGTTTAGGGGTTTATAGTTAATGTTTTATGATTGAAGGTTTAGGGGATATGGTTAAGGGTTTATGTATTATGGTTTGTGGTTTATCATTTGAGGTTGGGGCTTAGGGTGTAGGTGTTAGGGGTTAAGGGTCATGGTTTATGATTTACAGGTTTAAGATTTAGGGTTGAAGGGATAAGAGGGTCCAGGTCAATTTAGGGTTTAAAGTTTATACGTTATTGTTTGGGGTTTGTGGGTTTAAGGTCTAAGGAATAGAGTTTACGGTTGATGGTTTTTAGGATAGGGGTTATGGTTTAAGGTTTAGGTTATTTAGTATTTTTGAAAAATACAACCTGACTTCACCGAATTAAATTTTTAAATTTGAAGTTTTAGAAAAATACAAACACTATATACAGATTAAGTTCCTACCTTAAATTTTAAGAAAAATACCATCACTAAAAATCAAATTTCCCATTTAATAGAATTAAAAATAATATTTTCATATTGTTGTATGATATTTTAATTTTTTAAAATTATTAAATATTTGGAAAATTTTTACAGTAGTGGCGTTTGGGCC
Organism: Gossypium raimondii; assembly: GCF_025698545.1. Lineage (NCBI taxonomy): Eukaryota > Viridiplantae > Streptophyta > Magnoliopsida > Malvales > Malvaceae > Gossypium > Gossypium raimondii. Next base: position 17,408,429 of record NC_068572.1, on the reverse strand, counting down.
AGAAACGCCGCAAAAATGTGTTTAAAATTATGTAAAACGGTGTCGTTTGGCTACAGAAATTTGATTTTTAGTTACGTTTAAAAATGCCACAGAAGGTATGCAATAGTGGCATTTTTTATAGAAACGCCGCAAATCCATAAATTATTATGTGTACGAAAATGGAGTCGTTTTCTTAAATGATTTTAACTCTTTAGTGGCGTTTTTATTTAAAACGCCGCAAAGTTTAAGCTTTAGCGGCGTTTTATCTGAAAACGCCGCAACTGTGTATTACAAAATGTTCAGAACATCGCCTTTTCGTTTGAGGAATAGTTCACTTATTCAGAACGTCGTCATTCTGCTTGGCGTCACATATTTTTTCCCTTTCCCGCACCGAGCGCCTAAACTCAGCTTCCTTCCCCTTCCAAATCCCTAATTCCCTTTCGAAATCTCCTCCACTTCCCTAATTCCAGACATTCAATGAGTCTTTTAGTTTATTCGATTCTTCATTTCGTCGGTGTAGTTATTCAATTCTTCACAGCATTTAGAGGAAGACGAACAGTGGGGATTATGTTTTTTGGGTAAGCATGAATCGGTTTCATTTCCCCCTTTTTTTTCGTGTTTAGGGTTCAATATCGTTAACATTGATGTTCGTCCATGGTTTTAGGGTTTCCGAACACATAAAACAATCTCTTTTTTGAGTATCGTGGAATCTGATCCGGCCCGATTTACTTTCTCTCCGTCTTCGTAAAGGTATGAAATTCTTTTCTCTTAATTGTAGCTTTACCAATTTATTTTGTTTAGGGTTTTAAGCAGTAACTGTCTTACATTTTGACAATATATTGTATGCTTTCGAATGCCTAAGTAATTTTTGTATTGATATATTTTTTTAATTTGTTTGTGGTTAAAGTTAATTTCGAAAATTAAAAACGATTTTGCAGTATATTCTAAACCTTGTTTTGTATTTCTAATTGTTTTTGTTTAAAGGAGTCAGGACGTTTGTTTTGTCTTTCTATTTAGGGTTTAATAAGTATAAAATTTAAGAAAATTTTATATATAAAATACGCTATTATAATATTTTGATTTATATAATTTGACAATTGATTATTCACTTAAGTTCATGCAAATTTGTTTTAGTGATCAAGTTGAGCAAGTTTAGTTTTATCTTAGTTAATTTTTTCTTTCCTCTGGTTGCAGCAATTTAGTTTTAACAATCTAGTCTGCAAATTTGCTACCTCTCAATGGTTTGAAGCAATACATAGAAAGGGTAGATAACCAAAAGGTTAGTTTATCCTTTATTTTATTTGTTTTTTCGTTTTATAAATTTACATGTGATTTTGGACTATTTTTATATTTGGTATATTTGTAGTTGGGACTGTTTTAATTTGGTATTTGGTTAATGCTGCTGCAAGTTCTTTTTTGTTGGAAGTTCTGCTTAATGTTGCTGGTTAATGTCAGGGGTTAATGTTGTTGCAAGTTCTTTTTTTGCTGCACGTTGTGGTTAATGTTGCTGCTTATTGTATTTATTTCTGGTTATTGTTCGGGTCTTCAAGATGTTTTTTGCTCCATCCTTCTAACAAGTGTTTGAATTAATTTCGGTTATGGAATATAATTGCAAATATTATACAGTATTTCTGGTTTGTAAAGATCCAAATTGAAATCAAATATAATTGCAATTGTGAATGTAATTGATTTAAAGTTTTAGTTCATGTAAATTTGTTTCGTGTTCGATTTGATTTGGGTTCGTTGTAATTATATATTTCAAATGATTAAATAATGCATAAGTTTACAAAACATAATTTAGGTTTTGTAATTTAATTGGTTTTGGATTTAGGATATAAAGGATTTTAATTGGTTTTTGCAGCTAATTAGATTGTACCTTCTATCAGCTTTTGCTGCTAAGATGGTACATTTTATTGTTTTTTGCTGCTAAATCAACCATGTATGGATACCGAATTTAGACTTTGCTTAAATCTCAAATTGTACTTCATGTGTTATGTTTTCTTTGCTGAAAATATTTTCCTTTACTTCAATTTTAACCATGTACGCAACCTTTCGTGCAAAAAACGCAATCAATTTGGGACACAAATATTACTCATATATTATAAGACAAAATCTTTTTAATATATAACATATATTAATATGGACATATAACCTATATTCCAATTTTATTAATAATAAATTTTATAATTTATCGAATAAATGTAAATTGGATATATAACCTATATTTCAAATTTATTAGTAAACAATTTTAAATTTTAAAATAATTATAAATAAGAAGTATAAAAGTGATATACTTACATAATACATAAATTGCATAACCAAATTTTTAATATATGACTTACATAACTTATAAATATTTATATACATTTTAATATATATATTTTAAAATCTATATTTTTTCAAAATTTATCAATCATATCATAACTTACATAACTGAAATTTATCAATAATATATATCATAACTTATATATAAACTTACATAATACATAACATACAATATATAACTTACATATATAGAAACTTGCATAACTTACATAACTTACATAACTTACATAAATTAAATAACTTACATAACTTAAATAACTTACATAATACATAACCTTCCTAACTTACATTATTTAAATAATACATAACTTAGTACATAACTTACATAATTTTTTCTAAATAACTTACATAAATTAAATAACTTACATAACTTACATAACTTATATAAATTAAATAACTTACATAACTTAAATAACTTACATAATACATAACCTTCCTAACTTACATTATTTACATAATACATAGCCTACATAACTTAAATAACTTACATAAATTAAATAACTTACATAACTTACATAAATTAAACAACTTACATAACTTACATAACTTACATAAATTAAATAACTTACATAACTTACATAACTTAAATAACTTACATAATGCATAACCTTCCTAACTTACATAATACACAACCTACATAACTCACATAATACACAACTTACATAACTTACATAATACATAACTTAGTACATAACTTACATAATACATAAAATATATCATATCATAACTTACATAACTCATTTATAGTTATAATGGCGTTTTAACTTACCCGTGCAAATTATTGTCAACGACAGACTTCAAGAATTAAGAAATGGACCGGTCTTGGATGAATTTGTCAAGGGTTAGCAACGGTTATCGAAATGGAGTACAGACTTTTCTAAATTTTTCATTTCAATATGCAAGTCAAGAGAACATGATTATTTGCTCGTGTAAGAAGTGTGTCAACATAAACTGGCATTATCGTGAGGTTGTATACGATCATCTAATTGTTGATGGGTTTGTTTGGGTTATAAACAATGGTTATTTCATGGAGAATGCCCGCCTAGTACTTCCTCTTCAACGATGGATGTATCTTATCCTGGTACTGCTTACCATCAATCTGATAGAGGGGATGACAAGGAAGGTATGTTGCGGGATGCATTTAATATGCATAATCATGGTGTGCAGTCGTTCCCAGTGGATTTTGTGGCATCTGATGATTGTAATATTGGTGGAACTGCTTTTACCGAACCGGGAAGTAGTGTACCTCATTAAGAGCCGAATGGAGAAGCAGCAAAGTTTTACGCGCTACTTAATGAGATGAACGAAGAACTGTATGAGGGATTAAAATTTTCAAAAATGTCCTTCTGTGTTCGTCTTTTTCAGTTAAAATGTTTGGGAGGGTGAACCGGAAACTCGTTGACAATGCTGTTAGAATTTTTGAGAGAAATGTTTTCGTTTGCAAAAATCCCTCAGTCATGCAAAGATATGAAGAAAATGATAAAAGATTTAGGCCTTGGGTACAACAAAATCCATAGTTGCCCAAATGACTGCATGTTGTATTGGGGCGATTGGAAAAACCAACAGTGCTGTCATGTATACGGCCAATCCCGTTGGATAAATAGAAACACAGAAGATGGGAACGACGATGAAAATGATGCACAGTTGAGGAAGAATCCAGTCAAGATTTTGCGGTATTTTCCCCTGATACCAAGGCTTCAAAGGCTTTTCATGTCGTCGAAGACAGCGGAGTCTATGATGTGGCACCATGATGGACGAACCGATGATGGATTATTAACGCATCCGGTAGATTCTTTAGCTTGGAAATCATTTGACAATAAATTTCCAAGCTTTGCAAGCGATCCTAGGAGTGTGAGGCTTGGGCTAGCATCTGATGAATTTAATCCTTTCAAGATCATGAGCACTGCGTACAGTACTTGGCCAGTAGTGCTTGTTCCTTACAATCTGCCTCCATGGATTTGCATGAAGCAATCTTCTCTTATCTTATCTATGATTATCCCTGGAGAGAAAGGGCCCGGGAATGATATCGACATTTATTTACAGCCACTTATTGAAGAGTTAAAACAATTATGAGCTGGTGTCGAGACATATGATGTGCTGAGAAAGGAGAACTTTAATTTATATACAGCTTTGATGTGGACCATTAATGACTTCCCCGCTTGTGGCAATTTATCCGGTTGGAGTACCAAGGGTCGTTATACATGTCCATGTTGTGTTGCACAAACATGTTCGCAATGGTTGTACAGTGGGAAGAAGTTCTCTTACATGGGGCATCGTCGGTGGTTACCGAAAAATCATATATTTAGATTTTAGAGTTCTGTATTTGACGGTACTAAAGAGTTCAGAGAAGCTCATTTGCAGACCAGTGGCTCTGAAATCTTGTTCATGTTGGAAGATATGAATTTCAATTATGGTAAGATGAACCAACCGCCAAACACGCAAAGAAATAGAAGATCAAATGATGAAGCTGATGATGACTCTAATGAAGAGGACGATCCTAATGAGGCGGACTTGTGGAAAAAAAGAAGTATTTTTTTTAAGTTGCCTTATTGGGAGCATCACTTTTTACGACACAATCTTGATGTTATGCACATTGAGAAAAATATCTTCGAGAACATTATGGGTACAATTTTGAATGTCGATGGAAAATCAAAAGACAATCTTTAGAGTTGACTTGATTTAGTCCAAATGGGAATTCAGCCTGATCTTCATCCCAATCCACTTCCAAATGGGAAATATCGGTTGTCGCCTTCTATTTTTTCAATGTCGAAGACGAAAAAAGAAGTGTTCTGTACGGTGTTGAAGGATATAAAGGTTTCAGATGCGTATGCATCAAATATATCTCGATGTGTTAGTGTTAAAGATCGAAGATTATATTCGCTAAAATCACATGACTATCACATCTTGATGCAAGATTTACTGCCAGTTGCTCTACGATGTTGTATGTCCAAGAAGATGACGTCTTGTATAATTGAACTATCCAATATAATGAAAGCCATTTGTGGCAAAGTTTTGGATGTTCAAGAACTTCAGAAGGTACAGGATCGAGCCGCTTTGACTTTATACAACATGGAGAAAATCTTCCCACCTTTCTTCTTCACCATTATGGTGCACTTGATAATCCATCTCCCGCATGAAGCAATTATTGGCGGACCCGTTTTCTATCAATGGATGTATCCCATAGAAAGGTGTTAATTAAAATTTTTAAAATTTTCCTTCATTCACCTCTATGCCTTTAGTTACAACTTTTGATAATGTTGTAGATCGTGTTTAGGTTCCTATCCAAATTAAAGTCTTACTGCCGCAACAAACGTTATCCAGAAGGATCGATTGCTGAAGGCTACTTGGCAGAGGAATGTATGACCTTCTGTTCAAGATATTTGGAAGATGTTGAAACAAGGTTGAACAGACCAAATAGGATTGCTGGACTCACGGACCATAACTTCGCCGATACTTATTTGTTCCAAAGTTTTGGAGAACCAATCGGCAAAGTTGAAATTGCAGAATTATATCATTTATCGTGGGTACAAGCACATCGATATGTTCTGTTTCACCACGAATCAATGGAACCTTTACGGAAGTAAGTTATCCAAATTTGATAAATATTTATCATATTAAAAATTGTTTATCTTCTAACAAAGTGAACATTTTTTTAACATAGTGAGTACAAACAAATATTGAGATCTCGTTCGCGCTCCCGAAAAACACAACATCGAGATATCAATAAGTTGTTCACAGAATCTTTTCATGAATGGTTAAGCCATCATCCCTTGTTCTTATGTTTTATGACATGCTGAACATTTTTCCCTTCTATGGCAACATCAAATTCCCACTCTAACACTTACTTATGAACATTAGGTATTTTTACCGATCATGTCGTTTCACTCGTTTTCTCTTAAAATCGCTTGGAAAAAGTTATTTAACATAATTCCAAGCTTCATATTCTACCATAAAACATCAAAATAAACACATTTCACCTATAGGTATTTTTCCAAATATGAACCCTAGGTTAAATTATTGCTAGAATAAGCTAAATCAAGTTACCGGGACTCTAAAAACGTAAAGAACATTAAAAACAGGGCTTGCGATCACTTACTATGGAGCTTGGAAGCTTGAGAACCCTAACTATGGCTTCCCCCCTTGCTAATTTCGGCCAAATGAAGAAGATGAGCACAATTTTCCATCTTCTTCCCTTTTAATTCATTTTAATTACCAAGTTACCAAAATGCCCCTAACTTAAAAATTTTCTATTTCACTTATCTCATGTCCTTTTTTGTCCATAACTTTACCAATGGTCTAATTACCATATAAAGACCTCCAATTTAAAATTTCATAACAATTGGACACCTCTAACATGTAGAACTCAACTTTTTCACTTTTTACAATTTAGTCCTTTTGACTAAATTGAGTGCCCAAACGTCAAAATTTTTGAATGAAATTTTCACGAAATCATTCTGTGAAATTGCAGGCCATAAAAATATAGTAAAAATAAATTTTTCCTCATCGAATTTGTGGTCCCGAAACCATTGTTCTGACTAGGCCCAAAATCGGGATGTTACAATCTGTTTGTGGATTTATTCACTTGTGACATTTATATTGTGACATACCTAAATACTGAGTGGATGATAGAATATTTATGTGTAACTCATACACTTTGACGTAAGTAAAATCCTGAGTTCTAAGATAAAGAACTTGTAACAGCCCGGTTTAGACCCTAGTCGGACAGTGGTTTCGGGACCACAAATTCGAGTCAAAAAAATATTTTAATATTATTTCCCTTGCTTATAGTATGTGAATTAACATGTGTGAAATTTCCGTGATTTAATTTATCCGTTTGTGTGCTTAATTTTAAAAAAATGACTTAATCGCGTAAAATGCAAAAGTGGCTAGCTATTTGTTAAAGTGCTATTTTGCTATGGCTTTTATAATATGGGGTCCTTATGTTGATATTTGACCATTGTAAGTGTGCATGGACGGTAATGGGCTTGTATTATAAGTTTTATCATTAAAATTATTAAGGTTAGTTTAGTAAATTAGCTAATTATGTTAATATAATAAAACATAAACAAAAAAACCATGCATGTTGTTCATATTTTTGGCCAAAATTATCAAATAAAAAGAAATAAAAAGATCTAGCAACATTCGGCCATAGTCCAAGCTTGA